>NC_057414.1:20957520-21150530 GCF_019320065.1 Cervus canadensis | reverse complement strand
TTGGCAAAGAGTGAAGAAAAGGGAACCTTCATACACTGTCGGTGGGAATGTAAACTAATGAGCCACTGTGAAAACAGTATGGAAGTTTCACAAAACACTAAAAACAGGGGGAGGAGCCAAGATGGCAGAGGAGTAGGACAGGGAGACCACTTTCTCTCCTACAAATTCATCAAAAGAATAACTGAAGGCAGAGCAAACTTTGCAAAACAACTTCTGATCGCTAGCTGAGGTCATCAGGCGCCCAGAAAAGCAGTCCATTGTCTTCGAAAGGAGGTAGGACAAAATATAAAAGACAAAAAGTGAGACAAAAGAGCTAAGGACGGACATCCGTCCGGGAAGGGAGTCTTAGGCGGCATTGCTTGGGGTAGGGTCCGGGCCTGAGTGCCCTGAGGACAATCGGAGGGAGCTTCTGTGAGGTCCCAACTTGAACTGTGGGAGACCAAAAGAGAGAGAGTAAATTAACCGGCCCAAACTCACTGCCGGCTGTTCGCAGAACAAAGAGACCGAGAAAGTCCAGAGAAGAGCTCGCAGGCTGTGGACCGGCCCAGCCCCGACGGAGGCAGGAGGCAGTGGGGAGGGGAAGGTCGCGGCGAGACACAGGGCGCAGGCACCCGACCAGCGCGGGGCGGGGACTGGGGCTGGGGACGCGGAGGGCAGAAGGCGCGCGCACCCGACTGGCGCCAGCGGAAACTGAGACTGGGTCCGCGGAAGGGAGGGGGCGCGCCACACCTGGGGAGAGTGCGCCCACCAAGCCCCTGGCTGCCTGGACCGCTCTGACGGGGAAGGCACAGAGAGCAGGCGCAGCTTTTCTTTCCGCGCTTTTGTGGAACACCCGAGGGCTGGAACCTCGCGCAGCGCGGGGCGCGCTCCATATAGAACAGCCGGGAGCCTGAGCAGCGCAGACGGAGAAAGCGGCGTCGGCCCGTCCCCGCGGCGCAAGCCCGCCCCCGCAGGGCCAGCCCGTCCCTGCAGCGTCAGCCCCTCCCCGCAGCGCCAGCCCCTCCCCGCAGAGCGACGGAGCTAGCTACCTGAATAAGAGTCCACCTCCGACCGCCTGTGTCAGGGCGGAAATGAGGCTCTGAAGAGACCGGCAAACAGAAGCCAAGTAAACAAAGGGAACCGCTTCAGAAGGGACTGGTGCAACAGATTAAAATCCCTCTAGAAAACACCGACTGCACCGGAAGGGGTTCTGTAGATATCGAGAAGCGTAAGCTGGAACGAGGAGCTATCTGAAACTGAGCCGAACCCACACTGACCGCAACAGCTCCAGAGAAACTCCTAGATATAATTTTACTTTTTTCTCTTTTTTTTTTCTTTTTTTATTTTTTCTTTTTTATTTTCCTTTAAAATCCCCTATTACTCCCCCATTACTCCTTAACTTTCATTTCCATAGATTTTTATGATTTTTTTAATTAGAGAGAAAAAAATTTTTTTTTCTTTCTTTTTTGTTCTTTTTTCTTCTTTTTTTTTCTTTCCTTTTTCTTTTCTATTTTCTATTTTTCTTTTTCTCTTATTTCTTTTAAAGTCCTCTAGTACTCCTCCTCTACTACTCCTTAATTTTCATTTTCAATACACTATAACCTTACAAAAAAAAAAAAAAAAGGAGAAGCCCTATTTTTAAACCGAAGATTATTCCCTCCCAATCTTGACTCTCTGTTTTCTACCTCAGAGCACCTATTTCCTCCTTTCCCCTTCTCTTCCCAATCCAATTCTGTGAATCTTTGTAGGTGACTGGGCTACGGAGAACACTCTGGGAACAGACAGCTGCGTAGATCTGTCTCTCTCCTCTTGAGTCCCCCTTTTTCTCCTCCTGCTCACCTCTATCTCCCTCCTCCCTCTCCTCTTCTTCATGTAACTCTGTGAACCTCTCTGGGTATGCCTAACAGGGGAGAATCTTTTCGCCATTAACCTAGAAGTTTCTTATCAGTGCTGTATAGCTGGAGAAGTCCTGAGACTACAGGAAGAATAAAACTGAAATCCAGAGGCAGGAGACTTAAGCCCAAAACCTGAAAACACCAGAAAACTCCTGACTACATGGAACTTTAAGTAATAAGTGACTGTCCAAAAGCCTCCATACCTACACTGAAACCAACCACCACCCAAGAGCCAATAAGTTTCAGAGCAAGACATACCACACAAATTCTCCAGCAACGCAGGAACATAGCCCTGAATGTCAACATACAGGCTGCCCAAGGTCACACCTAACACATAGACCCATCTCAAAACTCATTACTGGGCACTCCATTGCTCTCCAAAGAGAAGAAATCAAATTCCACGCACCAGAACACTGACGCAAGCTTCCCTAACCAGGAAACCTTGACAAGTGAATCGTCTAACCCCACCCATTGGGTAAATCCTCCACAATAAAAAGGAACCACAGACCTCCAGAATACAGAAAGCCCACTCCAGACACAGCAATCTAAACAAGATGAAAAAGCAAAGAAATACCCAACAGGTAAAGGAACATGAAAAATGCCCACCAAGTCAAACAAAAGAGGAGGAGATAGGGAATCTACCTGAAAAAGAATTTAGAATAATGATAATAAAAATGATCCAAAATCTTGAAAACAAAATGGAGTTACAGATAAATAGCCTGGAAACAAAGATTGAAAAGATTCAAGAACTGTTTAATAAAGACCTAGAAGAAATAAAAAAGAGTCAATTAAAAATGAGCAATGCAATGAATGAGATCAAAAACACTTTGGAGGGAACCAAGAGTAGAATAACGGAGGCAGAAGATAGGATAAGTGAAGTAGAAGATAAAATGGTGGAAATAAATGAAGCAGAGAGGAAAAAAGAAAAAAGGATCAAAAGAAATGAGGACAACCTCAGAGACCTCTGGGACAATGTGAAATGCCCCAACATTCGAATCATAGGAGTCCCAGAAGAAGAAGACAAAAAGAAAGGCCATGAGAAAATACTCGAGGAGATAATAGCTGAAAACTTCCCTAAAAATGGGAAGGAAATAGCCACCCAAGTCCAAGAAACCGAGAGAGTCCCAAACAGGATAAACCCAAGGCGAAACACCCCAAGACACATATTAATCAAATTAACAAAGATCAAACACAAAGAACAAATATTAAAAGCAGCAAGGGAAAAACAACAAAATAACACACAAAGGGATTCCCGTAAGGATAACAGCTGATCTCTCAATAGAAACCTCAGGCCAGAAGGGAATGGCAGGACATAACTTAAAGTATGAAAAGAGAATAAAACCTAGCAACCTAGATTACTGTATTCAGCAAGGATCTCATTCAGTATGGAAGGAGAATTCAAAAGCTTTACAAGATAAATAAAAGCCTGAGAGAATTCAGCACCACCAAACCAGCTCCTTCACAAAAGCAAAGGATCTTCTCTAGACAGGAAATGCAGAAAGGTGTATAAACGTGAACCAAAACGAAACAAAGTAAATGGCACGGGACCACACCTATCAATAATTACCCTAAATGTTAATGGGTTGAATGCCCCAACCAAAAGACAAAGATTAGCTGAATGGATACAAAAACAAGACCCCCATATATGCTGTCTACAAGAGACCCACCTCAAAACAAGAGACACATACAGACTAAAAGTGAAGGGCTGGAAAAAAATATTTCATGCAAATGGAGACCAAAAGAAAGCAGGGGTCGCAATACTCATATCAGATAAAATAGACTTTCAAATAAAAGCTGTGAAAAGAGACAAAGAAGGACACTACATAATGATCAAAGGATCAATCCAAGAAGAAGATATAACAATTATAAATATATTGCACCCAACATAGGAGCACCGCAATATGTACGGCAAACACTAACGAGCATGAAAGAGGAAATTAATAGTAACACATAGTTGGGAAGACTTTAATTACCCCACTCACACTAATGGATAATCAACTAAAAGAAAAATTAACAAGGAAACACAACTTGAAAATGACACAATGGACCAGCTAGACCTAATTGATATCTATAGGACATTTCACCCCAAAACCATCAACTTCACCTTTTTCTCAAGTGCACACGGAACCTTCTCCAGAATAGATCACATCCTGGGCCATAAATCTGGTCTTGGAAAATTCAAAAAATTGAAATCATTCCAGTCATCTTTTCTGACCACAGTGCAGTAAGATTAGATCTCAATCACAGGAAAAAAAATTGTTAAAACTTCAAACATATGGAGGCTAAATAACACGCTTCTGAATAACCAACAAATCATAGAAGAAATCAAAAAAGAAATCAAAATATGCATAGAAATGAATGAAAATGAAAACACAACAACCCAAAACCTATGGGACACTATAAAAGCAGTGCTAAGGGGAAGGTTCATAGCATTACAGGCTTACATCAAGAAACAAGAAAAAAAACAAATAAATAACCTAACTCTACACCTAAAGCAACTAGAGAAGGAAGAAATGAAGAACCCCAGGGTTAGCAGAAGGAAAGGAATCTTAAAAATCAGGGCAGAAATAATGCAAAAAGAACTAAAGGGACCATAGCAAAAATCAACAAAGCTAAAGCTGGTTTTTTGAAAAAATAAACAAAATCGACAAACCATTAGCAAGACTCATTAAGACACAAAGAGAGAAGAATCAAATTAACAAAATTAGAAATGAAAATGGAGAGATCACAACAGACAACACTGAAATACAAAGGATCATAAGAGACTACTACCAGCAGCTCTATGTCAATAAAATGGACAACTTGGAAGAAATGGACAAATTCTTAGAAAAGTATAACTTTCCAAAACTGAACCAGGAATAAATAGAGGATCTTAACAGACCCATCACATGGCAAGGAAATCGAAACTGTAATCCAAAATCTTCCAGCAAACAAAAGCCCAGGACCAGATGGCTTCACAGCTGAATTCTACCAAAAATTTAGAGAAGAGCTAACACCTATCTTACTCAAACTCTTCCAGAAAATTGCAGATGAAGGTAAGCTTCCAAACTCATTCTATGAGGCCGCCATCACCCTAATTCCAAAACCAGACAAAGATGCCACAAAAAAAAGAAAACTACAGGCCAATATCACTGATGAACATAGATGCAAAAATCCTTAACAAAATTCTAGCAAACAGAATCCAAACAACATAATTTGAAAAAAATCTACACCATGACCAAGTGGGCTTTCTCCCAGGAATGCAAGGATTCTTTAATATCCACAAATCAATCAATGTAATACACCACATTAACAAATTGAAAGATAAAAACCATACGATTATCTCAATAGATGCAGAGAAAGCCTTTGACAAAATTCAACACTCATTTATGATCAAAGCTCTCCAAAAAGCAGGAATAGAAGGAACATACCTCAACATAATAAAAGCTATATATGACAAACCCACAGCAAGCATCACCCTCAATGGTGAAAAATTGAAAGCATTTCCCCTGAAATCAGGAACAAGACAAGGGTGCCCACTCTCACCACTACTATTCAACATAGTGTTGGAAGTTTTGGCCACAGCAATCAGAGCAGAAAAAGAAGTAAAAGGAATCCAGATAGGAAAAGAAGAAGTGAAACTCTCACTGTTTGCAGATGACATGATCCTCTATATAGAAAACCCTAAAGACTCTACGAGAAAATTACTAGAACTAATCAATGAATATAGTAAAGTTGCAGGATATAAAATTAACACACAGAAATCCCTTGCATTCCTATTTACTAACAATGAAAAAAACAGAAAGAGAAATTAAGGAAACAATACCATTCACCATTGCAACAAAAAGAATAAAATACTTAGGAGTATATCTACCTAAAGAAACAAAAGACCTATACATAGAAAACTATAAAACACTGATGAAAGAAATCAAGAGGACACAAACAGATGGAGAAACATACCGTGTTCATGGATTGGAAGAATCAATATTGTCAAAATGGCTATTCTACCCAAAGCAATCTATAGATTCAATGCAATCCCTATCAAGCTACCAAAGGTATTTTTCACAGAACTAGACCAAAGAATTTCACAATTTGTATGGAAATACAAAAAACCTCGAATAGCCAAGTAATCTTGGATAACCAGAATGGGAACTGGGGAATCATGCCTGACTTCAGACTCTACTACAAAGCCAAGCCATCAAGACAGTATGGTACTTGGCACAGAAGACAGAAATATAGATCAATGGAAACAGAATAGAAAGCCAGAAGTAAATCCACGAACCTAGGACACCTTATCCTTTGACAAAGGAGGCAAGGATATACAATGGAAAAAAGACAACCTCTTTAACAAGTGGTGCTGGGAAAACTGGTCAACCACTAGCAAAAGAATGAAACTAGAACACTTTCTAACACCATACACAAAAATAAACTCAAAATGGATTAAAGATCTAAATGTAAGTCCAGAAACTATAAAACTCCTAGAGGAGAATATAGGCAAAACACTCTCCGACATAAATCACCCCTATCATACACCTCCCAGAATATTGGAAATAAAAGCAAAAATAAACAAATGGGACCTAATGAAACTTAAAAGGTTTTGCATAACAAAGGAAAGTATAAGCAAGATGAAAAGACAGCCGTCAGATTGGGAGAAAATAATAGCAAACAAAGCAACAGACAAAGGATTAACCTCAAAAATATACAAGCAACTCCTGCAGCTCAATTCCAGAAAAATAAATGACCCAATCAAAAATGGGCCAAAGAACTAAACAGACATTTCTCCAAAGAAGACATACAGATGGCTAACAAACACATGAAAAGATGCTCCACATCACTCATTATCAGAGAAATGCAAATCAAAACCACAATGAGGTACCATTACACGCCAGTCAGGATGGCTGCTATCCAAAAGTCTACAAGCAATAAATGCTGGAGAGGGTGTGGAGAAAAGGAACCCTCTTACACTGTTGGTGGGAATGCAAACTAGTACAGCCACTATGGAAAACAGTGTGGAGATTCCTTAAAAAACTGGAAATAGAACTGCCATATGACCCAGCAATACCACTTCTGGGCATACACACTGAGGAAACCAGATCTGAAAGAGACACATGCACCCCAATGTTCATCGCAGCACTGTTTATAATAGCCAGGACATGGAAGCAACCTAGATGCCCAGCAGCAGATGAATGGATAAGGAAGCTGTGGTACATATACACCATGGAATATTACTCAGCCATTAAAAAGAATTCATTTGAATCAGTTCTAATGAGATGGATGAAACTGGAGCTCATTATAGAGTGAAGTAAGCCAGAAAGATAAAGACCATTACAGTATACTAACACATATATATGGAATTTAGAAAGGTGGTAACGATAACACTATATGCAAAACAGAAAAAGAGACACAAATGTACAGAACAGACTTTTGGACTCTGTGGGAGAAGGCGAGGGTGGGATGTTTTGAGAGAACAGCATCGAAACATGTAAATTACTAAATCTATGGCTGATTCATATTAATGTATGACAAAACCCACTGAAATGTTGTGAAGTAATTAGCCTTCAACTAATAAAAAAAAAAGAAAGTGAAACAGATCACCAGCCTCGGTTGGATGCATGAGATAAGTGCTCAGGCCTGGTGCACTGGGAAGACCCAGAGGGATCAGGTAGAGAGGGAGGTGGGAGGGGGGATCAGGATGGGAAATACATGTAAATCCATGGCTGATTCATGTCAATGTATGACAAAAATCACTACAACAATAAAGTAATTATCCTCCAAGTAATAAAAATAAATGGAAAAAAAAACCAAACAAACCCCAAAACCTGTGAGCCACAACTACTGAGCCTGTGCTCTAGAGCCTGGGAGCCCCGACTACCAAGCCCACATGCCACAACTACTGAAGCCCCCACCCCTAGAACCCCTACTTTGCAACAAGAGAAGCCACTGCAATGAGAAGCCCACGCAGAGCAACTAGAGATTAACCCCCATTCATTGCAACTAGAGAAAAGCCAGGAATGAAGGAATGCACACGAATGAGGACCCAGCATGGCCAAAAATAAATAAACAATTTTAAAAGTGAAAGGTGCTAAGTCGTGTCTGACTCTTTGTGACCCCATAAACTGTAGTCCATGGAATTCTTCAGGCCAGAATACTGGAGTGGGTAGCCTATCCCTTCTCCTGCAGATCTTCACCAATCACGAATTGAGCAAGGGTCTTCTGCATTGCAGGCAGACTTCTTTACCAACTGAGCTATCAGGGAAGCTCAAAATGAAAGTGAAAGTTGCTCAGTCACGTCTGATTCTTTGCGACCCCATGAACTGTAGTCCATGGAAGTCCAGTTTAGTGGCCAGGCTAAAACTACGCACAATTTAGCACATCAATTTGTAATAAACAAACTTCTAAAACATTTAAAATCTCTGTAGAAAAATTTGATAACCTTCCCATAATTTTTTTAAAACAATTGTAACCCAAGTTTTCTAGCTCACAATGTCAGATTGACTAGGAATCCCCCTGTAAAAAACATATGGATTTCCTGATTTCTCTAACATTTAGGATTCAAGCAGTTCTGTAAGAAGTTCAGCACACCCTAGTCACCCAGCTTGATGTGCTTTGAAGAACTGGACTTTGTGGTTTGGCCCTATTGCCTTTTGCTTTCTGCAAATGATACTAATATTGTGGGCAACTCTCACAGCTTCACTAAACACCCCAAGTAAAGGAGTTTCCAAGGAGTGAGTGACCAAGACTTTTAATTTTGACACTGCCTCATGCTCGCTAAGTTGTTCTTCCTAGAGCCAATGAGATGGAAGCAGAGTTGCACCAGAACATCAAGGTGCTCAAAGTCATAATAATAATAAATAAAAAAGCCTGTTATATATTTTAATAATAGTTGTTTATACACACCTACATTCCTTTTCCTGCTCAAGTGCACCCAGCCACAGTTGTGCTTGAGGCCAGTAGGAACTGTTTTACACAGAAATAGTGCAGAGATTAAGCTGTCCTTGGGAATGTTTTTTTTTTTTTTTTAAATGAAGATTTATTTATTTATTTACTGTATTTCACTTTATTAAAATCTGTATGCAGAGTTTTTTACATGAAACATGGAATTCTCTGTACTTCTTATATAAAACTGGGTGGTGATTTTCTTTTCTTTTTTTGAGTTTTTTTTTTCCATTTATTTTTATTAGTGGGAGGCTAATCACTTTACAATATTGTGGTGGTTTTTGCCATACATTGACTGGAGCCCATTATACAGAGGGAGTGGTCTTTAGTCAATGAATGATTGATACGAGGGTGAAAAAACTCAACCCCTTAACCTCAGCGTGGGATCCACCTCTGCAGTACAGTTCACACTTTACTCTTCTCCTATGGAAGCTGACACAACTAAATTTCAGTTCAGTCCCCATTTTGCTCATCTTCTCTCACTCTGACTTCCTTGAAGTTTCCTTCAAAAAGCACCATATACACAAAAGAATCATTTGTAACAGAATGCCTATCTCACTCTCTTCTAGGAAACATAACCTAAGATATATATCTTGTTTGAACTAAACTGTGGGCAGAATGAGTCAAGTCTGGCCACCAAAGAGTTTGTTTAGAATTCACATTTTAATGCCTCCTCTTTCTGTACTAGATAACGATTATTATTAATTTCACTTTGTATCCCCTTTTCTCCTATAACATATCAGCAAGGCAACACTGGTATTGTACAAGTAGATGCTTGACTATCTGGGATTGGTGTGACAGTTGCTTTAAGCATGCCAATCTCTCTGGCCCTACCAACGGGCCTCTGGGATTCCTAGCCTGCTGCTACCCTAGTGTGTTCAACAGAGTGTACGCTGAAGAGTGGGAAGTTGCTCTTGATCTTTTTCATATTCAGTGAGTTTATGCTTAGAAACAGTAAGCTACATTCACAGCTGTATTTGCTTAAGTAGACCACTCTTCTTGGCTTACAGTTTATGTTTACTTGGAGTGACTAGAAGACCTCATAAGTTCAGTGGTCTAGCCCTTCTTCACCCCATCCATCCTTTGGTGTATAATAGACTTAATTCTCTTTGTATTAAAGCCCAAATATTTCCTATTGCTTATTATTTTATCCGAACAACTGAACTCAAACCACACTCTATTTTAGTAAATCATCTCCTGTTTATCCCAAGTTGAGTCAGGTAACACCGTTTGGAAAGGAAAGCCCATGTCCAAGACCAAGCTGAGCATCTTCTCTTCCCTTGGGGTGAGTCTCTCCCCTGTTCTAAATGTTGTGTGGGTAATTAAGAAGAGTCCACCTCCCTTCCATTACCAGCAGTCTCAGAAGCCAGTCATCTTGCCCAGTTTTTTCCAGCCACTGTTTCACACAGAAAGCACATCAAGTTTCCACACCTACAAAATAAGTGTCCTCAGTTCCCCAGAAACCCATTCTAACGGCCCTGTATTCTCATAAGAGGCATGCACAAAAAGCTCCCACTGAGCACCTTCTACACAAAACAGCCCTCTTCTCTGTTCTCAGTCTAAATCATTTATATGTGTTCTATGCCTTTAAATCCCTTATAGCTCCTGTCATTTTGGTCCTAAGTGGTTTGAGTGCAAAATTCTCTTCTCTTAATTGACTGTGCCTTATGACAGGAAACATATCTTAGCCATATTTATATCCTCAGCACTTAGCAGAGTTTGTCCTCAGCAGATGTTGAATTTATAAATGGATGGACATTTGAGTGAATGAATGGACTTGACCTTTTATTCAAAATAGTTAAAAAATAATTGATGGTTGCCTCTTCCAAATCATAAGCTATTTAGAAATGAGAATTTCCAAATGAAGTGCTATTTTTTTTTTTTTTTCTAGCATGAAGATCTCAGGTCTTTAGGTAAAGAAACCAATAAGATTGGCAACTTATTCCCATTAAATGCATACACTTCAGAGTTGTTAGCCTTTACCTGGTAAGCGAAGTTAGGAGGAAGAAACACTAAGTTAAGGCCTGGGAAGGCAGCAGTAAATTACTGAGCACTAATCATAAATTACAGCAGCTCTGGGATTTGGAAATTAATGGTGATGGGTGGTTGGGGGGTTTAAACATGATCTGCATCCATTAGTGCAGTGCAGGCTTTTTATTGCCATTTCCCACCCTTCTTCTGAGAAAGCCTATCATTCAGGGACATTATAATTAGATTCCACTGCAAATGATGAGAATAAAAAAGGAGTTTCAGGAATTGCAGCAGCATCCTCTGCATATGATTGTTTATATTATTTTCTTTGGGCACTGTTTTTCCGGTATTATTTACATAATTTTTAAAGTGATATCAGATTCTGCTGCATTTGGGCTCTTGATGTAAGCCAAAAGGGCTGGTGAAGCAATCAATTACTCTTGACATTTCAGACCAGTAATAATTTTACTGGGTAAAATCCAAAAGATTAGAACAAAGATGTGCTTTGTTGTTCACAAATTGAAATGTGATGTAAGTGTTTTCTCCTGAAGTCAAAGTAAAGCCCAAAAGTGGAGCTTCTGATAGTTGCAGTGCTTCTGGAGTCAGATTTTGAAGTCTCTTTTCTATACTGTGGAGTCAGTGTCTCAATTGGAGACTGGAAAAATGAAGCCCTTTATTCTTATTACATATTCAACACTTTTTGTTTCATCTTTATTGTTCCCTTTTTGTATTTTTTAAATTTATGAACATATCTGTCCCATCCATTAACTTATTAGCTCCTGGAATAGCAGAAGTCAAGCCTATTTCACATGTAAACACATTTTAGAGGCCTTGGTTTATTAGCTGTGTAAGAGATGCATCAGATTCTAATTAAAAATGTACAATGTGCATATAAATGCTCAGTTTTGTATATTGCACCTATTCATGTCTTTAAACATAAAGCTCAATATAGAGCATCTACACTTCTTTGTTTTAAGCTTTGTATTGATTTTCTATTGTTGAATAACAAATTATCACAAAGAGTTAGTGACTTAAAACAACATAAAATTATTATCTTACAGTTTCTGTGGCCCAGGCATCAGCCAAAATATCCATTCACTGGATGTTTCTTGAGGATGTCCTAGTAGCAACTAATCAAGTTTTCTGTGCCCACCTATCACAGACCTGAGCTCCCAAACAAATTAGACCCAGGAATTTATTTTGACTGATGTTTCATGGTCAGAAATGCAAACCAAGTTTCAATACAATCATTAATTTTAAAAAACATTAAAAAGCACAATACATTTTTGAGCAATTGCTTTCTTATAGATTCTGTGCAAACATTTTACATACATTATGCCTTTTGCAAGATGAGGAAACTAGGTAGAAAGAGATTTCAGTATTTATCTAAGTCAGACAGCTAGAAATTATTAGAGTGCACATTTAAGTCTGAGACTCTCTGAAACCACACTTCTACTCTAGTGCCACTATTTATCTCTTATTATTTTCCATTTTGCTGAATATCAAAAAAACCTATTCTGTCATTTTGCATAGTCATGCCTAAGATTCTCAGTTATGCAATCAGATTAACTCCTGGCTAACTTGGTAAAGTGGTTGATCCCAGGGTCAGGAAGATCCTTTGGAGTAGTAAATGGCAACCCCCTCCAGTATTCTTGACTGGAAACTCCCATGGACAGAGAAGTCTGGCAGGATACAATCCATGGGATTGCAGAGTCAGACATGTCTGAGCAGGAAAACAAGTTTAGTAAATTAAAGTTGGATGCATTGATTTATACTTACTAGACTTTTCATTCAGGGACAGTATTGGTTATTTCATAAGTTTAAAATATTTGAACTTATTCATATTTTATGCATGCATGGGTGCATTCTAGGTTGCTTCAGTCATGTTCAACTCTTTGGTCATCTGATGCGAACAGCCAACTCATTGGAAAAGATCCTGATGCTGGGAAAGATTGAGGGCAGAAGGAGTAGAGGGCATCAGAGGATGAGATGGCCAGATGGCATCACCGATGCAATGGACATGAATTTGGGCCAATTCCAGGAGATGGTGAGGGACAGGGAGGCCAGATGTGCTGTAATCCATGGGGTCATGAAGAGTTGGACACGACTTAGTGACTGAACAACAATATATAAATAATCAGAACTTGAAATTAGCTAATAATTAAATTTCAATTTGACATTAAAATGCATATTATTTTTTATTTTTATATGTATAAATACATATATGAAGGTGGTTATTGCATATATGTGTGTATATAGCTATATATAACCACTATCATTACCAGCAAATAGAAGCTCTACTGTTTCAGATATGGTGCTCACTTTTACACACATTTTCTGATTTCAACTTCATAAAAACTTTCAAAATAAATGTTAGTAAGGCTCATTTCATTGATGAGGAAACCGAGACCTAGAAATGTCAGATATCTTACTGAAATTCCCATCACTGGTACATATTAGTGCTAGACTTTGAACATTTTGTACTTTTTTCATGTATGTCATGCCATCTTCCCAAATAACATATACTAGTGATTAACGGGCAGGGACCATGTTTTTCACTTCTTCCATATTTTATGCAGTGCTTAGCCTGGTTTGTAAATCCTAGATGACCAAAAAATATTTTCTGACTGAAGCTTAGAGGCTAAAGCGTCATAGAAATTAATTTTAAAGAGAAAGGAAACTAGAGAAGACTACAGAATGTTCCTATCATTTATCGCTACAAAGTGTACCCTGAAAAAATTTGGAGAATTCATTCCTGCAAAGATCATAAACATTACATAGGCAATATCAACTGTCGGTGTTGTCTTGAGGAATGAAAACTAAAATTTGCATTTGGAAAACTCTTTAAAATATTTGATGTATTTTCACAGATGTCTTCAATTAAGAAACAGCTTCTAATAATAAAATAATAGATGTAGCTCCCTACAGTATTATGCTAATGAACAGGAAGGACTGATCACTTTAAACTGAAAAATTTAATAAACATACACTAGTTTAGAAAATCTTAGCCAGCAACAGGGTATAGATCACCTAGTTGCTATAACATTTTGTAAAGAATGGATTTGGAAGTCCGCCTGCTTAGCTAAGTAGGCATATTTGGGTGCGGTGAGCTGTTTCAAGCAAGCCATTTCAATTATGTGAGAGTATAAACTACTTTAGAATTACATTGTAAACAGCATTTTCAATCTTGTTCTGCAATTATACATTGAATGTAGAATCAAATCAGAATATAGAAATCCTAAAGACTTCTGGCAGGAATAAAAAAGGGACCTGATTCTCTAAACAAGGGCACAATTTCCCAGCAGCTGGCTTGGCTTGCCTAGCAGCCACTCAGTTAAATTCTTATTATACAGGCAAGTTCCATAGATAGCAATCGTGAGCAACTCATTGATGGAAAAACCCTGCCACTAAACACATCCACTAGTTATGTCCTTTTTTCGCTCTCTTGGAATTAACACTTTATGCAGAGTAGTGGAGCATGGGAGGCAGCAGTGATGATGTGCTGAAAAGCATGAGTATTAGAATTGATTAGTCTAAGTAAACTGTGGAAAATTCTGAAAGAGATGGGAATACCAGACCACCTGACCTGCCTCCTGAGAAACCTGAATGCAGGTGAGGAAGCAACAGTTAGAACTGGACATGGAACAACAGACTGGTTCCAAATAGGGAAAGGAGTACGTCAAGGCTGTATATTGTCACCCTACTTATTTAACTTATATGCAGAGTACATCACAAGAAACGCTGGGCTGGAGGAAGCACAAGCTGGAATCAAGATTGCTGGGAGAAATATCAATAACCTCAGATATGCAGATGACACCACACTTATGGCAGAAAGTGAAGAAGAACTAAAAAGACTCTTGATAAAAGTGAAAAAGGAGAGTGAAAAAGTTGGCTTAAAGCACAATATTCAGAAAACTAAGATCATGGCACCTGGTCCCATCACTTCATGGCAAATAGATGGGGGGAAACAATGGAAACAGTGGATGAGTTTATTTTTCTGGGCTCCAAAATCACTGCAGATGGTCATTGCAGCCATGAAATTAAAAGATGCTTACTCCTTGGAAGGAAAGTTATGACCAACCTAGACAGCATATTAAAAAGAAGAGACATTACTTTGCCAACAAAGGTCTGTCTAGTCAAGGCTATGGTTTTTCCAGTGGTCATGTATGGATGTGAGAGTTGGACTATAAAGAAAGCTGAGCGCCAAAGAATTGATGCTTTTGAACTGTGGTGTTGGAGAAGACTCTTGAGAGTCCCTTGGACTGCAAGGAGATCCAACCAGTCCATCCTAAAGGAGATCAGTCCTGGGTGTTCATTGGAAGGACTGAGGAAACTGAAACTCCAATACTTTGGCCACCTGATGCAAAGAGCTGACTCACTGGAAAAGACCCTGATGCTGGGAAAGATTGAGGGCAGGAGCAGAAGGGGACGACGGAGGATGAGATGGTGGACGGCATCACTGACTTGATGGACATGGGTTTGGGTTGAATCCGGGAGTGGGTGATGGACAGGGAGGCCTGGCGAGCTGCAGTTCATGTGGTCGCAAAGAGTCGGACATGACTGAGTGACTGAACTGAGCTGAAAGTCTAAGTCAGAGGTTTGGCACCTGAAGGACCTTAGGCAAAATGACTTAGCATTTGTGAGCATAGCTTTCCCCTGTGTACATGGGGATGATATTACCAGCTACTCCTTAGAATTATAGAAGTATGAAAAGATACAGTATATGTAAAGATCTTATCTCAGTGCTTGGAAGCATAATTCCTCAAAAAATATTCATTTTTCTCAGAGTTGACTTTGCAAATGGTGGTATAAGGAGCTCAAATGAAGTGATAATAACTGGTGAAAAATATTTTTAAAAATTAAAATCTCTGGAAATAGTCCTAAAGACACATAGAACATGAAATATACACACACACACACACACACACACACACACATATATATATATATATATATACACACACACACATATATATATTCAAGTAAGACTATTAAATCATGGTAAAAATAGTGAGAGACTATGTCATTGAACACTCTCCCCCTTCTGCAGCTCAGCAAGAAGGAAGCTCTCCTTTGGGCAGGTTGAACCAAGAACTCTAGGCTCTCTGTCATCCCAGATCTGAGTAAAGAGATGTGGTTTTTATTTGGTAAGTGCATTTCAGTATATTTCAGCTCCTAGTTATGAAGCTAAATAAATGCCAGGCAATTGCCCCCAAGAGATCAGAGACATTTAAGCCTAAGGATGCTGCTGAAAAAAGAGAGAGAGAGCAAGAGAGAGATTTCTAGTGACAAGTAATTAAGAGGAGGCTGGTAGCTCTATGAGAACCATAAACTAAATCATACACTAACTAGGAGTCTATCAGAGAATCATAGACAGAGACAGCTAAGAAAAGCTCTTCAGGAGTCAGAATAAACTGACAGACTGGCCTCAAAACCTACCCCTGCAATTGGGAGATGGAAGCTGACATATACACACTACTATATGTAGAATAGGTAACTAATAAGAACCTCTGTATAGCACAGGAAACTCTACTACATACTCTGCAATGGCCTATATGGGAAAATGATCTAAAAAAGAGTGGAGATATATAAAACTGGATATATGTATAACTGATTCACTTTGCTATACACCAACACTAGCACAACATTGTAATCAACTATCCTCCAATAAAATTAAAAACAAGCAGACAAAACTAGCACTGCAAAATTATCCTGTTTAATTAGACCAGAATGAGAGCAAATTATGCTCCACCACATTGTTGTAAACAATAAAGCTACTGGCCAACAATTAGTGAAGGCAAAGAACTGGCTGTGATGCCAACAGTGGCAGCCAGTGTGTAAGGGGAAAGATGGGGGGAAGAGATAGCAAAAGAAAATCCTCCTAAAGCTTCTCATTGCAGGCTGTGCCCTGCATGAAGTGATAGCGGAAGTTTCACACTGCAGGGGAGAAGGCTTCACTAAAATAATTTAGCCAAGTCACCGTAACAGCCAAGTCATCATAAATAAATAAATAAACACAAGTCAACAAGAATAACAAGCTTTGGGGGAAGATTAGGATTCAGAGTTGCTACAACACATTTCTAGCATATTTAGTTTCCAAGAAATATTTTAAAATATGCAAAGAAACAGGAAAGTTTTATCCATATAAAAGAAGAAAACAGAGGCAACATAAAATGGTTTTGAAAGGGCTATCAGATATAAAACACAAAGCCTTCAAAGAGACTTTAGTAGATGTGTATAAAGTAGCAAAGGTAATCAAGCTTCAGAAAGTAAAGCAAGGTTCAAGGACAAGGATTCCAAAAAGAGAAGATCAATAAAGAGATATATAACAACAAAATGAAAATCTGTTTTAACTGAAAAATACAGTGTTAAAATATCACGAGAGAGGCTCTATAGTAGATGTGACATGTAGCAAGAAAAAATCATATATTCACCCAACAATGGGATACCAATTCTTCTCAAGTATACATGGAATACTCTGAGGGGTAGATTATATATTAAGTTATAAAACAAGCCCCAGTAACACATGTATACTTGAAGAAAGTTTGATAGAGTTTATGAAATGTAAAGAAGAGAGAAAAAATAAAGGACAATGATCACAGATCCAGAATTAAAGAATACAATTAGGAAGAACAAAATATACATAATGAAAGTACCATAAAGAGAGGAGAGAGGAAAAAGGGAGAAGAAAGACTATTTCATGAAATAAATGTCATGTTTAAAGTTTGGAGGGGAAAAAACAAGCAAACAACTCTAACCAAAAAATTTAAATTCACAAAAACTATCCTTCAGAACCTAGACAGCATATTAAAAAGCAGAGACATTACTTTGCCAACAAAGTTTCATCTAGTCAAAGTTACGGTATTTCCAGTAGTCAGGTATGGATGTGAGAGTTGGACTATAAAGAAAGTTGAGCACCGAAGAATTGATGCTTTTGAACTGTGGTGTTGGAGAAGACTCTTGAAGAGTCCCTTGGACTGCAAGGAGATCCAACCAGTCCATCCTAAAGGAGATTAGTCCTGGGTGTTCACTGGGAGGACTGATGCTAAAGCTGAAACTTCAATACTTTGGCCACCTGATGCGAAGAACCAGCTCATTGGAAAAGACCCTGATGCTGGGAAAGATTGAAGGCAGGAGAGGGGGATGACAGAGGATGAGATGGTTGGATGGCATCACCGACTCGATGGACATGAGTCTGAGTCAGCTCAGGGAGTTGGTGACGGACAGGGAGGCCTGGCGTGCTGCGGTCCATGGGGTCGCAAAGGGTTGGACACGACTGAGAGATTGACCTGAACTGAACTGATCCTTCAGAAATAAAGAGAATATAAAGTCATCCTACCAGTCCTATTTTAGAGAAACACTAAAGAGTTCTTCAGAAAGCAAGTGATCTCAGGCATTAATTTGAATCCAAAGAGCACTGGTAAAGGTAACTCTGTAGGTAATTACAGAAGGCAGTGCAATTGCTGTTTCTTCTCTTTCCTCTCACAGCTAATTTAGAAAGCTATTCCATAAATATATATTTTACAGGTAATTGTATTGTTTGGCCTAAAATGATATATATGCAATCTATTTGACAATAAATCAAAATGGGAGGAGTGGAAACAAAGGTACATGGAAATGGTATCAGATGGTGTGCATGCATGCTAAGTCACTTCAGTCATGTCTGACTCTGTGTATGGACTATAGCCTGCTAGGCTCCTCTGTCCATGGAATTCTCTAGGCAAGAATACTGGAGTGGGTTGCCATGCCCTTCTCCAGTGGGTCTTCTTGATGCAGGGATCAAACCTTGTGTCTCTTGCAACTCCTGCATTGGCAGGTGGGTTCTTTACCACCAGCACCACCTGGAAGCCCTATCAGATGGAGTCTTAAATCTAAACGAAAAAGGAAGAGAGTGAGATGGTAAATGAGAAGATTCACATTAGCAAACAGTAAATGTATACATGTTCTCCTTTCAGCTTCTTTAAAAATATACATTTATATAAAAGCAATAATTATAACATTATATTGCTGAGTTTGTAGGATATAAATGCAATGTGTTTAGCAATCATATCAAAAGAAGGGAGAAGAGGGATTTGAGCTATGTAGGATTTGAGCTATATAGATATTTGTATATCTTACTTGAAGTACATTTTGATAAATTAGGGGGAGTGTGATAGGCAATTAAGCAATCACTAAGAAAAAAGTCCTATAAAAAGGTTTGTCTGGCTTCTTTTACTTAGAAAAATATTTTGAAGATTGGCCTGTACCACTTTGTGTTTTAGTAGTCCACTCCTCTTTAATACATGATGGTATCCCATTGTCTGAATGCACTACAATTTGTTTACCAAGTCTCTTATTTACTTTGAATAACTTTGCTTTACTTTTATTAACTAAGTTTACTGGTTGGTTGACCATTAGGCAAACCTGTCTCTCTGTTAATTGGATCAAAAATGGTGGCTAATAATGTACTATCGAAAATAAACTTATAACTCAATTTAGCAATGCTTAGTCCATGGAAGATAAAGTCTTATAAACTGATATTTTACAAAGGAGTTTCCATTATGAAATAAAGTTTGAAAACTGCAACTATGTCTCTCTTACATGCACACCAACTTATTCCAAGCATTGAGATATCCTGCAGTTAAAGAACCCTGTTTATCATTTGAATCCAGATTTTCAGTTTATTAACATTAGAACTCTGCCACTTTTCAGGTTACATTACAATTTTAGAAATATTGCTCTACATATATTCTGTATTTGTATTTAATATACATATGCACAAAGTAGCACACATTATATTAATACTAAAACACATGTACACGTGTGTTTCACAGGTACACCTGTGTAGATTATTGAGGCAATTACCAGAGTAATTTAATGGAACACTATTCTGCTTCATGTCTAATAGTTCATGGGAAAAATTCCCATGGACTTGTGGAAAGGGAATGCATATGAAATATGCATTTTGAAGTCAATAATTTCATCTTTCAGCAAAATTACAGAGAAGGGTGGAAATTTTTCTTAAAGATATATAAGAATTAATGTAGAAAGTTGGAATTTTTTCCAATGATTCACTCTATCTTGCCTCTTTGTATTTAATTGAATACTTTTTGATGATAAATATACATGCAGACATAGGAAGATCATCTTAAGTAAGATAGGCTGCACATCCCTTAGACATGCTGCTAGTACATGTATAGCATTTCAGTAAAGGACTAGCTTGCCCTGGGATGAGTATTTGCAATAATTTTGATGTGATATTTTGAAAATTCCAGAAGCAGAAAGTACAGATATAGCATGATTTATTATTTCCAGTTACTGAAAAGGTGCAGCATAAACATAAGAGTGTGGAAATTGATAGCTTTGGTGAAAAAAAAATGATTTATGTGTTTAACTATGATATCCATGTCTGGTAGAAGGAAGGCTTGCCCAGGTGGGAGTGGGCAAGCTGAGAAAAGATGGAATAATTAGCTGTTAGAGGAATGAAGGACATTGAGGACTATATAAAGTAGAAGAATAAGTCAGTTTTTCTTAGGAGACCTAGAAGGATAGGAGGCTGTAGTTAAACTTTGAAGAATAAAATATGAGGATTTTGTAGCTACAAGGTGGTTCAAAGATGATGAAGTTTAGAATTTATAGAGTTGAAACAGGATTGTGTCAATGATCAGTGGAGTGAGTCAGACTGTGAGCTGGATGCTAAACAGGTTATTCACAGAGAGTTTTAAAGGCCCTTAAGAAGATGAAAATGCCTGAGTAGGAAAGCAAACGTTAGGCAGCAACGTTAGACACCAATAAGGAGTGTGCAGAGTCATAGAACATGGCAGCATACACCTCAAATGAACAGGATTTTACAAAAGAGAGAATCGTTGTTCTAGAAGTCATGTTGAAGTAGAAGTTATGTGGGACAAGGGAGGAGGCACAGTTTCTCTTGAAATAAGTGTAAAGGGGATGGGGTTTACAGACAGGGAGTCAGATTTTTGTTAGAGCAAAAGGGAGAGTAGACATTCTATCAAAAATTTTATTGATTTATTTTGAAAGCAAAGGTAGAAATATTTAACGGTCTTGGTTTTTCTAATTAGCATCAGGGGAAGGATGACTGCAGACCCAAGCAATATAATAAAAACAATTTTTTAACAAAAGATCTTCAAAAGTAGGAATGTTTTCACTGTAGAGGATTCCTGAGGGCATAATAGAAATGGATGGAAAGGAGAGGAGGAAAGGAAATTAGTCAGAGAAGAGGAAGTACAGAGAAGCATTGATATGGGAGTTTAGAGAAGTATGGGTAATGACTATGAGATAGTACTGTGGTTACGAGCAAAGGCTTTGGAGTTAATCCATCTTGGTTAAGATCCTAGTTCCACTGAGTCACTAGCTGTGTGTCCCTTGGAAAATTGCTAAACTTTCTAAGCCTGTTTTCTTATCTCTCAAATGGGAAAAAATTGTATGAGATAATACATGTACCATTTTTCTATACAGTGCGCCAGATACAGTAAGTGCTTAATTAAATTATGAGTATATATATATATATATATATATATGTATATATATATACATACATTGTGGCTTCAGAAGACCAAGTGTGTCTAGTATGTGAAGCACAGTTAGCTAGCCTAAAGGCTCTGGGTTTCAAGTAGATCTCTGTCACCGGGTTGTATAGATGCAAACTAACACCCACAGAAGAAGGATAAGAAGCTAGAAGAATTTTTGCTTGGTGTTATAAGAACTTTGCTTATTATACTAGCAGTGTAACTACAATTTTGGTGCAGGGTGATATTTTCTCTATTGGAGAATATATATAGAAGTACAAGAGCAAAGAGAAGGCATGACTAATTCTATTGGGTTGGCCAAAAAGTTCATTTGGGTTTTTACATGAGATCTTGTAGAAAAAGCTGAACAATTTGTGGCCAACCCAAAACCTGTGTGGGAAGTCAGGGAGTGCTGTGCAGACATATACTACTGAGATTAAGTCAGATTATAAAGGTGGAGTAGGAATAGAGAGGGAACAGCAGGTGCAAAGACTTTTAGTCATGAAAGGCATAGAATATTCCGCTGAGAACAGTAAGAACATTCATGTGATAAAGCCTTGAGACAGAAGTAGTGAAGGAATAGGAATTGAAGCTGGGAAGTGGGCTGATTCTAAAAACCAAGTAACAAGGAGCCAAAAAATAGCTGAATGAGTCATTTCAGATCAGTAACAAAAATAAGCTGTTTTTGGAAAGACATCCTACACTGGATTCTCCAAAGGAAGAATATTCTTGGAGGGAGAAACAAGGAATTCTGGGAAGACAAAGGCAATGGATGTAATAGGTACAATGAGTTTGTAATAGACAGAATGTCTACAAGCATTCAATGGAGGCTGTCTTCTAGAGAGGAACACAGCTTTCAAGTCACATTCAGATCAGGGCCTCAATTCCATCAACAATTCATCTCACATCGTTTAACTTTCTTTCTATTTTTTTTTTTTTTTGTTTAACTTTCAATAATTCTCCCAAATTGTTCACACCAAAGGGTCAATGACACATAAAAATTTACCAGATCCAATCTTTCATTTAAAGGTAAGGAGACAAGTTCAGAAACATTTAGGTGCCCGGATCCAGAATGTGCTGCTGCTTAGTGGCAGAATTATAACTTGAATTCTGGCATTTGGAATAGAAATGAGATGGGAATCCAAGTTCTTGTCCACAGAGCTGAAGAATGGAATCCATGAACAAGCAAACACTCATGGTAGCAAGCAAATAGGATTTATTATAGAGGAGGAAAGTACAAAGCTCTCAGCATAGACACTGAGACCCGGTAAAGAGCACGCCCCCTCCCGCCCCGGCACCAAGGTGGGACTTACAGCAGTTTTTATGTCCTTCCTTAAATCACATTATTTCTAACCAATCAATTTAAAGGTCAAGATACTTGGAGAAGGAAATGGCAACCCACTTCAGTATTCTTGCCAGGAGAATCCCGTGGACAGAGGAGCCTGGTGAGTTATAGTCCATAGGGTCACAAAGAGTCAGACATGACTGAAATGACTTGGCATGGCTTCTCTTGATTCTTGGATTAATTCACTATCCTTTTACATGCCCTCTGGTCATTTTCCCAAGGGCTTATGATTAATGATCACCAGTTGTTTTTCCCTTAAGCATATGGAACAGAATTTAATTACTGCACTTCCCCGGATCTGAGTGCTAATAATTTATCAGACTAAAGACACACTCCAGGAATCCAGGACAATGGGGCAGGATGTTTACTGAAAACAAGACCAAGGTCTCAGAAGCCCTGTCTTCATAAGATCTGTGACTTGAGAAGTTAAAAAAAAAAAATGCATATTGTGAGAGCTGCAAGGTAAGTTTTATTTGGGGCAAAATGAAGACTGCAGTCTGGGAGACAGCACTCAGATAGCTCTGAGAAACTGCTCCAAAGAGGCATTGAGGGAAGGTCAGTAAGGGGGAGTTCAATGCAATCAAGCTTTCATTTTACAAAAGGTTTTCTGCTAGTTATCAGGAACTGATGTCACCATGAAGAGATTTCGTGCTTTTCTAGATATGAGGAAATCAAAGGCTCGGCATCATTAAATCATTTCCTAAAAATATCTAGCTGTCTAAAGATCTTTAGAAATGCTGGACTGTATGAAGCACAAGCTGGAATCAAGATTGCCAGGAGAAATATCAATAACCTCAGATATGCAGATGACACCACCCTTATGGCAGAAAGTGAAGAGGAACTAAAAAGCCTCTTGATGGAAGTGAAAGAGGAGAGTGAAAAAGTTGACTTAAAGCTCAACATTCAGAAAACTAAGATCATGGCATCTGGTCCCGTCACTTCATGACAAATAGATGGGGAAACAGTGGAAACAGTGACAGACTTTATTTTGGGGGGCTCCAAAATCACTGCAGATGGTGACTGCAGCTATGAAATTAAAAGACACTTGTTCCTTGGAAGAAAAGTTATGATCAACCTGGACAGCTTGTTAAAAAGCAGAGACGTTCCTTTGCCAACAAAGGTCCATCTAGTTAAAGCTATGGTTTTTCCAGTAGTCATGTATGAATGTGAGAGTTGGACTATAAAGAAAGCTGAGTGCCAAAGAAATGATGCTTTTGAACTGTGGTGTTGGAGAAGACTCTTGAGAGTCCCTTGGACTGCAAGGAGATCCAACCAGTCCATCCTAAAGGAGATCAGTCCTGGGTGTTCATTGGAAGGACTGATGCTGAAGCTGAAACTCCAATATTTTGGCCACCTGTTGTGAAGAACGGAGTCATTGGAAAAGACCCAGATGCTGGGAAAGATTGAAGGCAGGAATAGAGGGGGACGACAGAGGATAAGATGGTTGGATGGCATCACTGACTCAATGGATATGAGTTTGAGTAAACTCTGGGAGTTGGTGATGGACAGGAAAGTCTGACATGCTGCAGTCCATGGGGTTGAAAAGAGTTGGACAGGACTGAGTGACTGAACTGATATAAATATCTATTCCGCCAGTTTCCCTGGAGTACACAGTGCCTCACTCTCCACCTTGAATTCCCCTCAAGGGTGTTGAAGGTCAGCAGCTGCAGCAGCACAGCAGATGGCAAATGGTCTTGTTGTTGTTGTTCAGTCACTGGCAAATGTTCTTGGAAAGTGGCAACTTGTAGTTGACTTAGGCATGTGTCAAAGGGCTGGGGTGGAGATGATAGGATGGTTGAGAAAGGGGATAAAGGAGAGAGCCTGAAGAACTGTGGAGAAGAGGAATACAGAAATGAGAGAGTAGGAGATATGTTTGTTGCTGAAACTTGGTCTCTATCCACCTATGCAGAATAGAAACATGGAGACCGAAGCTTGGGTGAAGTTGAAAAGGATAGCTTTTATTGCTTTGCTAGGAATAAAGGGCCAAAACGGGCTAATGCCCTCAAGTCTGAGTGACCCACCCTGTAGGGTGTAGTGAGGAGTTCTATAATGTTCACAGAGATCACCAGGATCAGCTCATGGAGAATTCTTGGATTGGTTGGCATTAAGGTGAAGGTTCAAGTATTATCAATCTCCTGGTTTCAACCAGTCTAGAGTTTATGATCTTGTGGTCAGCAGTTTTCATCTGGATGGGGTCTGCCTATAAAAACAACTTAGGGATGTGCGTCAGGCCTTTATCTATATCTTTCAGGGAGCTGTGAGTTCGGCGATTCTGCTATGTGGCAGATTTACAGTCTAAATTGTTACTAGTTTCCCAGCCCAACAGCTATTTTTTGTGTCTACATCTTCACATTTCCCAGTCATTACCTCTTGAGTCAGCAATACACTTCAAAAGAGAAGGACACAGGGCTGTACATGGTTTCATACTGGAGGCCAATGTCCTTTAGCCTCAATAGAGTGTGCCTGTGCGTGCTGTGATTATGCCTTCCTGGTAAAGGTATTTTAGATTTTTCAGCTCAGGTAGTTATATAACTAAGACTCTCACGAGAATTTTCCCATTAGTTGTTTTTTTTTTTTTTTTTTTAGATTTTTATATGAAGATATTTAACATGGGCCAACAGTAAGAGTCTCCTACAAGTAACTGTGAAAAATTATGACCTCTGAGATTTAAAATGTAGAATCAATGTATAATACCAGAGACCTACAATATATAAAAGCATCTTAAAAAGATGGGAAACCTCAAAGGGCTTGACCCAAGGGATTAGCTTCTCTATAGAGGATGTTTCAATTAGGAAGCAGCTCATTTTCCAGAAACAGCAGAAGAGAAGAGTGGAAGGGGTAAACCTTGACAATGTCTATCTTCCCCCATTCACTGTGAAGAGGTGTCCTGATACAAGATCTCAAGATGCTAGTCCCAATGGCAAACTGATCTCTATTGTGGAAATGGTTTCATGAAGACATCAGAGGTTATGCCTGGTGCTACTGAAAACAAAACAGTACAGCTCACTCACTAACCTGGCCCTCTTCCTTGCTCAGCCAACAAATTCAGATTGTAATTTGACTTCCATGAAGAGTTTGTTTAGTGGAAGATTGAACTGGTCATATTGATGCAAATGTGCTCAGCATTATGACAGTTATATTTCTCATTGTAAATCAATAGGATAGCCTTTGCTTTTCACATCACTCAACCTGAGATTGATTCATGGGAATGCTTTCCAAAAAGACAAATATGTTCTCAATACATTGACAAAATTGTGTCTCTGAGTTGGCAAGGCTGAAGGCCAGACTGTGGACTGCGGTGAATTCTCCAAGCCAAGGACATCTCATGTGCCTTTTGGCAGCCAGCTTTTCTCTTGAGGGCTTTGACCTTTCTGTGTCCTTAGCTTCAAATACTTACTATTTCCTACCCAAAAACATATGCCTAAAGCAGAGAAAAGATTTTAGTTATCTTAACAAGTAAAGATAAAATTCTTTTAGTAGGGTTCTTTTTTTTCCTCCAAGACCAGGAAAATACTAAATAAACATTATATCAAGTATTGAAGGAGCACTACAGAAAAATAAAGGAATTTTTCCTTTTTTAAGCTTTCAGTTACATTTAATAAGCTGTCAAATCACCTTATTTTTACTGTGGTGCATTATGTAGAAGGGAGTTTAGATGCTATAATCTATATTTCAAATGATGCACTAATGATTTTAGTAAATAGCCATATTTTTATTATTGTTTTAGCAAACACTGTATCTAAAAGGTATCCTGTGTTTTAAAGCAGATAAAATGAGCTCATGAATGCTAATACCTATTTTCTTGACAGTAAATTTTTTCTAATGCATTAATTATGACTCCAGATAGACCAATGATTATTTCATATATTCTAATTAGGAATTACTTTATTCAGTCAGCCATACACATCAGTAAACAAGTGGAATAAATTCCCCAGGGAAATGATAAAAAGACAATGATTTCCTTCCCACTACAGCTTGGAGAATTTACCCCACAATCAAGGAGTAATTAGAGAAGAAAATGGAGTTAGAAAATATAGTTGCAGGTGTAAGCACTTGGCAAGTCATGTTGCTTTGCAAGGATGAAATGAAAATGGACATCTTTATTACTTATCCTATACAGGGAAGTGCACTAGTTATTATGATCTCCTTTAAGAAATAAGCAAAAATACAATCAAATTAGTTGTTTTTGTAGGAGAATAAATTGGAATGTAATCATCTCATTTAAATACTAGATTCCCAGAAAGGAGAAAGATGAAACCAACTCAGCACACTTCTAATTATTTATTCCTTTAATACACAGATTTATCCCCTCAAGATCAAGCTTATCTATATTAATTTTTGATGCTACCATATGCAATAGAAGTGTTCATTTCATGTTTTGGTTTAGGATCTTATGAGGAAAATAAGGAGCAGAGGGGGTAGTGGGGAGAGGGAGATTCGTTAGGCTGGCTGATTTAACTACTGTCGGTGTTTGGACATCCCATTTATCATTTTATTTTTAGCTATCAAAGACATTTTCAAAAATCATTGTGTAGAGGGAAATGGTATGGCTTTAAAATACATGCACTTGTTATATATTTTTTTTCTTATCAAGTCAGTGTCACAGGTATAAGCTTCATTCTTCCAGTATAGCTTTTAGACTTGTTTTGAGTTAATTTGTTCACTCACCAGCCACTGTTACACCACATCAGTAAATACAATCTCATAATTAACAATGATCCACATTACTTAAGGTGAAATACTCAGAGGTCCTTTAGTTCACATTAGGGGCTTGGAAGTAGAATATTTTAATTATCTGGAATGCAGTCAACAGCAAATCAAACATTAAAAGACCAAACACTTTTTTTAATAAAATCACAATTCAGCCTCTGGGCTTTTATAATAATTTGTTTTTCTAACCATGGAAAGCCTTTAGAAAAAGTCAGCAAATCATTCTGTTTGTTCTGATGGAGGAATAAAGTCTTGAACTCATGAACAGCTGGTTGAAATAAAGGCTAAAGGTCCCAGCTTATTAAAATTAGTGTCAATCAGTTTAGACAGGTAATCAATAACTGTCCACTTACATTGTTCAGCCAGCCATAGTACACAAAAATAACTCCTGTATCTATTTTAGTTTTACTAATACTTTACTAGGAATAAGTTGTGAGTGAGGAAGTTGATCATTTTAGAAAACACCTTGGAAAAAAATTTACCAAAAGAGTTGTAAAAGAGTTGTATTTAGTTGTGGTTCTCCTGTTATGCTAACTTGGACTGATAATGAGAGGACGTTTTAAAAAAGAATCTGTTCAAGAGCAAAAACTTTGACAATATTTTTTTGAAATTTTAAAGGCTTTTTTTGTTTAAATCTGTTTGCTAATGGATTATGGGTTTAATACACCATAATAAATGTTTCAAAAGCAGAGATTATTTTTGAAAGATCATAATTCTATTTGTTAAAAAGGTGCATATTTAGGTATAGACCAATCACTTAACATTTAATTCAATAAAGTTGTGAACATAAAAGTTACAGTAGTTCATGGATGATGTATTCAATGGTTATGGCAAATGATGGTATCCATATACCAGTTAGATTATTGCATAGCTCACTTTCTTGTCAATACTAAGCCCTAATTTTCAGATGTATGTTCCTCAAAAGCCATTAGAGGAAACCATCTAGACGTTGAAATTCTCATTTACTCGTGAAAGGTCAACAGGCATATGAAATTCACACACACACCCAAATGAAAAAGAAAAGGAGAGCAATAGATATGTTTATTGTACCCTGAGTGTCTGTGAAAAGTATATACTAGAATAGATGCTAGAAAAGACAGTGGAATATCTAAATCTTCTATTTTAGAGAGCATAGAAAAATTTTCCCAAGACTATCAGCTACTTAAAGGTAAAGTGTAAATTTGAAGGAATGTTTTCAGGTTTCCTGTTCAGTGTTTCATCCCACTGGATCCAGAAACCATATTTTTCTAACGCTATAATGTTTTCATTTTCACTTAAACGTTTTCATATACAAATAAAATAATGAAATAGCAAAGTGTTTAAACCTGAAATTAGGTTATCTCAAGCTTCAGGTCACTTTGAAGCAATTGTTTAAGTATGTAGATTTCTCCTCTCAGATAACTTATGTAGAAACAACAAACATTAAAACGTATCTCTAAAAGCAAAATGCTACCTATATTAAAGAAATTCTATCATAACCGCATTTAAAGAATTATCCCAGCAAGCTTTCTGCTTTAGTCATTCAACAATGTTCCTATAAGGGAATAATTAACCATCCTTTCAAAGGGTGAAATCCACTCTCATAAATAGTCTCTGAATGATTTATTTTCTAAATGGTTTAACAGGAGACAAGCTCATGTTTTCCCAGCACATGTAGACATCACCTCAGAAAGAAAATAAAGCAGTCATAAAAATAAAACTTTATTATCTGTATTTTATGTCCAAGTTCTTTTAAAAATAGACACAAGAGATGCTAAATACCAAGAGAGGGCAGAGATCAAGATTTCAAAGTAGAAGGACATGGACCCACCTCCTCCCACAAACACATCAAAACTTCATGTATATAGCGGAACAATTCTCACAGAATACCTACTGAATGCTGACTGAAGATCTCACACAAACCAAAGCTATAGGAAAGATTTCCATGTAACTAGGTAAAGAGGAACAAAAAGTAGAACAAAAGGGGAACAGAAAGGAATAGGGATGGGACCTGCACGCCTGGGAGTGATTGTGAAAAACGAAAGGTTTCTTCACGCTGGGAACCCCCTTTACTGACTGAGAGGTCAGTCAGGACAGAAAGGGAGCTTCAAAAACTCAGAGGAGAGTGCCACAGCTGGCTTGCAGCAGACAGGACAGGGAGAGACAAGGACAGGTAGTCTTTGCCACATCACTGCACTTCCAGCCTGAGACACGTGTTTGCTAATGTGCTTAGAGGCTGGGTGCTAAAAATTGGGCTGGGGAAAAGTTGACCATGTGGGGACAGTCAGAAGCACCTGGAATGTGGTCCAAGACTCAAGGAGTGGTGGGCACAGGACAAAGCTTGGGTCTGCCAGAGGAACCCCAATGTCATCACATGCAAGGGAGGGGTGTGACCACATTGCAGCCTCATTGCAGCTTGCTCACAGGAAGTGCAGCTCAACCACGAGGAAATCTAGGAGCACGCAAGCGTCGGGGTGTTCCCACACGTGGAGGCAGGCCTGAAATCTGAGCCCATTACCAGCATGCTCACAGCTAAAGTGGGGCAGAGGGCAGTGTCGACAGCGACGTACTCACACACTGGGTAGCAGGCAGCGTCACAGAGCGCATGTCCTGGTGGACAGCTCCTAGGGAGAAATTGACAGAGGCTCTTTTCCCTGCAGGAGCACTCTCCTCCTGCCTATCTCACATGACAGCTTAGAAATGAATCTGAGGAGCAGACCCTACCCCTGACAGGACTGTGATAATCACAGAGCAAAGAGGAGACTCTATCCAACACCCACTGTAGGTCCTGGATACTAATATCCGGTAACAACACCAATAACACCCCAGGATACCAACACCAATAACACCCCTGGATACCAACACCAATAACACCCCTCATCAAGGGGAAAACAATCAGTGCAATCTGAGCAAAGATGTGGTATACCAAACCAGCCCTAACTTCAAAAATACTGGATACAGAGTACACACAGTGATGTTCCTACATAAAACACCCATTTAAGACCACAGTAGATAACAGTTTCTCCGAAATTCAGTCAGAGAAATACAAGTAAAATGAAAAAAGCAGAACCCCCATTCACAACTAAAGAGCAAGAGAAATTCCCTGAAAGGACAGTGAAAGAGATCTCTGCAGTCTGCTAGAGTTGAGTTCAAAAAGGAGGTAATAAAAATGCTAAAGGAGTTAAGAAAGTCTTTCTTGTGGAAATGCAGATCACTGTAATAAGGAACTAGAAACTACAGAAAGGAGCCAATCAAAATTAGACAAATCAATTGCCAAGATGAAAATCAAGCAAATGATAAAGACTCTCATCAACTAGGTATAGAGAGAATATAATAAAAGCTATGACAGTTATCTATGACTGACTCAAAGATAACATAAATTCAGTGATAAAAAGCTGAGTATTTTCTAGCTAAAATCTGGAGCAAGACAAGGATTCCCACTCTTAACACTTCTATTCAACATAGTATCAGAAGCGCTAGCCACAGAAAACAGACGAGAAAAAGAAAGGTTTCCAAATTGGAAGGAAGAAGTAAACTTTTCATGATATGTAGATGACATGATACTCTATATGTAGAAAACCTTAAAGTCTCCACACAAAACTATTAGAAATGATAAATGAATTTAGCATGTTAGCAGGATACAAAATCAACATACAGAAATCTATTGCATTTCTTTATACTAGCGATGAATATCAGAATGAAAAATTTTTAAATAATCTCTTTAAAAATCATGGCAAAAAAAATTCCTTGGAATAAACTTCATCAAGGAGATAAAAACTTATTTTCTGACAACTATAAAATATTGATAAAGGAAACTGGACAAAGACATGGAAAGATACCCCATGCTCTTGGACTAAAAGAATTAATATTGTTAAAATTGCCATTTTACTCAAAGCAATATACAGATTTAAAGTGATCCTTAACGAATTATGCATGACGTTTTTTAATAGGACTAGAACAAATAATCTTAAAATTTATATGAAGTCACAGAAGATTCAGAATTGCCAAAACAATCCTGAGTAAAAAAGAATAAAACTGAAGACATAATTCTCCCAGACTTAAAACAATACTATAAAGTTACAGTACTCAAAATAGCATGGTATTGGGAAAAAACATACACATGGGTCAATGGAATAGAATTGAGAGCCCAGAAATAAACCAATGCAACTACAGTCAATTAATCTTTGACAAAGGAGGCGATAATGTACAAGTGAAAAAAGACAGTCTCTTCAATAAGCTGCACTGAGGAAGCTGGACAGCTTCATGTAAATTATAAAGTTAGAACACTGCCTCACACTTTACACAAAAATAAACTCAAAATGGCTTAAAGACTTAAACATAGATGTGACACCATAAAACTCCTAGAAGAGAACATACACAAAACATCTTCTGATATAAATTACAGCAATACTTTCTTAGATCAGTCTCCCAAGGCAAAAGATATAAAAGCAAATGTTTAAAAAATGGGACCTAATCAAACGTATAAGCTTTTGCACAGTAAAGAAAACCATGAACAAAATGAAAAGACAACTACAAAATGGGAGAAAATATTTGCAAATATTTACATAATTTCCAAAATATACAAACAGTTCATACACTCAATATAAAAACAAAGAAACACATCCTAATAAAAAAATTGATAGAAGATCTAAATAGACATATTTCCAGAAAAGATACATAGATAACCAAAAGCCACATGAAAAGATGCTCAAATTTGCTAATTATTAGAGAAATGAAAATCAAAACTATAATCAGATACCACCTCAGACCAGTTAGAATGGCCATAATCAAATGTCTGTAAGCAATAAATGCTGGAGAGGGTATGGAGAAAAGAGAATTCTCCTGCACTGTTGGTAGTATAGAGGTTCCTTAAAAAACTAAAAATAGAGTTACCATATCATCTAGCAATCCCATTCCTGGGCATATATCTTGGAGAAAAATCTAATTCAAAAATATACATGCACCTCAACATTCATAGCTGTGCTATTTATAATGGACAAGACCCGGTAGCAATCTAAGTCTCCATTGATAAGTGAATGGATAAAGAAGATGTGATATATTTATATACATATATTATATATACACACACATATCTATGTACAAACACACACACACACACACACACACACACACACACATAATGGAATACTGCTCAGCCAAAAAACTGAAATAATGCCACTTGCAACAGCATGGATGGATCTAGAGATTATCATACTAAGTGAAGTAAGTCACACAGAGAAAAATATCATATGATATCAATTGGACTTCCCTGGTGGCTCAGATGGTAAAAAATTTGTCTGCAATGCCGGAGACCCAGGTTTGATGGCTCGGTCAGGAAGATCCTCTGGAGAAAGGAATGGCAACCCACTCCAGTATTCTTGCCTAGGGAATCCCGTGGACAGAGGAGACTGCAGGATACAGTCTATGGTGTCACAAGGAGTTGGGCATGGCTTAGCAACCAACACACACACACACATGACATCAATTATATGTAGAATCTAAAAAATAATACAAATATGTTTATTTACAAAACAGAAACAGACTCACAGACATAGAAAACAAATGTATGCCTATCAAAGAGGAAAGAGGGGGAGGGATAAATTAGGAGTTTGGGGTTAACAGATACACACTACTATACTTAAACAACCAGGACATACTATAAAGCAGAGGGAATTGTATTCAATATCTTATAAGGACCTATAATGGAAAAGAATCTGAAAAAAAAATTGTATATATACATATGTTGGGTTCAGCTGGTAAAGAATCTGTCTACAATGCAGGAGACCCTGGTTTGATTCCTAGGTCAGGAAGACCTCCTGGAGATGGGATAGGCTACCCACTCCAGTATTCTTAGGCTTCCCTGCTAGCTCAGACAGTAAAGAATCTGCCTGCAAGGCTGGAGAGCTGGGTTTGATCCCTGGGTTGGGAAGATCCCCTGGAGGAGGGCATGGCAACCCACTCTAGTATTTTTGCCTGGAGAATCCCCATGAACAGAGGAGCCTGGTGGGCTACAGTCTATGGGGTGGCAAATAGTCGGATACAACGAAGCACAGCACAGCACAATACAAAATCTGAATACCTGAATATTTTTTGTGATGCAATATCACAATATCTGAGCACTTTGCTGCACACCAGAAACTAACACAACACAGTAAATCAACTATATCTCCCCCCAAAAAATTCCAAGAGATGTGTCTACTGCCACCTAGAAACAAGGGGAAGGCCATTCCTATATTAAAGAAGCAATAGTAGATACTGTCAAGGCATAGATCTTAGTTGAAAATGTGGTCACTAGTCCTGCTACTGGGGTATTAACGTTGGCTTCCCACTGACTACCTGTGGGTGCAAAGGTGATATACTTTCTACTTCAGTTTTCTGGTTATTGATAAAATAGAACCAAAAATGATGCCTCTCATCATCAGGACTTCTATGAGAGTTAAATCTGTTAGAATTATGTAAATAGTACACAGTGAGAACTCAATAAATATATGCTGCTATGACAATTATTAACTTCCCCTTTCTTCTTTGTACTGGCCTATATTTCATCACTTAGGGAAGTCTGGTCTTAGCAACAGAAGACTAAGACATTTTCCAAAATTAATCTTGATATTTCAAAAAGAAAATTAGGGATTATAAGGGCATTATAAGGGCATTATTTTGGGGCATTTGATGTAGTTGAAAGTAATTTTTTTTTTCATTTTCCAGTCATATTTGTGCCTGTAAATTACATATTAGGATGGATCATCAACATAATAAAATATGATGGTAAAAGAGACAATTCTGAACCTAAATATAAAATTCCTTGGGTAAAATATCAATTCCAAGGTTAAAACTATAGGTTTTTGCTTTGGGCTTAAATAGGGAAACAACAGTTTGAGGCTTCTTTTACTAAACAGAATCTAGTCTCAATTTGGTGACAATTTAATTCTAGTGCTGCATTCATCTAACAGATTCAAAAGCATTTGCAAGCATGTAGTGTATCATTATCCTTGTTTCACAGAGACTCCAAAGCATGGGCAGAAATTAGTGTTTTCGGGCAACTAACCAAGCGTTTCTTGGTCAGGTGATGGGTACTGAGGGTCCTAGGAATTAAGGTGTATCTTAAAAGCCCTCATTTATTGACATTTTCTTAAAAAAAAAAAAGAAAGGTTAATTTAAGTAGAAAATGAGTGAGTTATAGAAATTTAACAAAACTTTGTAACACCTAGCTCTATAGTAGTTGCATAGGGAGATAGCAAAGTGATTGAAACAGGATGCTTTCCTCAAAAGGCATGTATTTTGTTAACGAGATAATAACAATGATAATGGCTAACATATTCTAAGCTCTTGTGTGTTTGTTTGAGTGTCTCAGTTTTTGCAACCCCATGGACTGTAGCCTGCCAGTCTTCTCTGTCCATGGGATTTCCCAGGCAAGAATACTGAAGTGAGTTGCCAATTCCTCCTGCAGGGGATCTTCCTGACACAGAGATCAAACCCATATCTCCAGCTTTGGTAGATGGATTCTTTACCACTGGGCCACCTGGGAAGCCCATTCTGAATGCTTACTAGATGTCAACCATTATACTGAGTTATTTATATGTTGTGCCAATTTATTTTTTACAATCAATCCTAAAGTCAGGTACAAATCTACTCAATTCATAGTAAAAAGAAAACTGAGGATTACAGAGGTTGAGAGATTTTCCCAAGGTTACATGATGATGGTTGCGGGAAGGCTAATAAAATTCATTTGCCTCACCACAGGGAGGAACTCACAGTTGGTGGGACTCGTTTTTCCCCAAGAAAAATGCCGACCCTCTTGGGACTTGACACAGTAGTCCTTCAAGAGCTTCACATTTACAACCTCATATCCTCTCTTTTCTCGCCTCCTTAAAGATTTTTGTATATAGACCAGTATCTTGGCTTTTGACAGATTCAATAATCTATCCTCTTTTAATGATCTCACCATCTCCTCCATTCAACAATCCATTCCCACAACTCCAGTCACTAACATTGCTTTCATTATGGCAATTCCTAGTATCACATCCGTAATCAACACCTCCTTTCTTTCTAGTCCACTGCCTCTATTCCAGACTCACAACAATTTTTCAAACCCATATAAATGCAGTCTACTGAGCATCCATTTTACCCACCTCTCAGGACTCCTTATGTTCTTACTTCCCTCCTTAACCAGCTTAAATTTCACTGTCCAACTTGACTACCTTTCCCTTTCCCTCTGATGTAGTTGTTTGGCAAAATGTAACTTTGGATCATTCAGTGCCTCATCTACATTGTGTCAGTTCCTAAGACATCAGACTTTTATAAAAGAAAAATATAAAAATACTAATGAGATGTATTTTCTTTTCCCAGCTTTATTGAAATATAATTAGCATATAAATTTGTTAGTTTAAGGTGTGTACCATAATGATTTGATACATGTGCATATTATAAAATGCTTACTGCAAAAAATTTAGTTAACATCTACCACCTCTCATCGTTTCAAATTATTTTCTTTTGGTACACATTTAGAAGACCCAGGCTTTTAACAACTTTCCAACATAAAACAGTATCATTAACTGTAATTACCATGGCGTACAGAACACTTCCAGAATTTATTTATCTCATAACTAGAAGTTTGTGCCTTTTGACCACCTTCGCCCATTGCCCTGCACTCTGTCTGCTTCCTCTGGCAATCATCAGTCTGTTCCGTATCAATGAAGATTTTTTGTTGTTGTTTTATTTTGAAATTCTACATGTAAGTGAGATCACAAATATTTATCTGACTTAATTTAGGATAATGCCTTCAAAACTCATCTACATTGTCACAAATGGCAAGATTTCAGTCTTTTCATAGCTGAGTAAAATTCCATTGTGATATATATATATACATATATATATGTATATATATGTAAGAGAATATGCATACATATAGACGTAAGAGATGCAGGTTCGAACCCTGTGTCTGGAAGATCCCCTGGAGGAGGGCATGGCAATTCACTCTAATATTCTTGTCTGGAGAATCCCATGGACAAAGGAATTTAGAGGGATACATTCCATAGGGCAACAAGTATAGGACTAAGCTACTTAGAATACACATACTTGAAGAATGCAGGGATTAAAAGCACCAACTTCCTTGCACAGCCAAAAATCTGTGGATAACATTACCTTTAGCCCTCTCTACTTGCAGTTTCACACCTGACTTTGTAAGTAGCGATTAATCCTTCAATTTGTTTCTAGCCAAATAAATTCTTGGAGAATTTAAAACATAAATAATATTTTTCCACTTCTCAAAACCATTTGGCTTAAAGCCAACATCCCTTAATTAGCCTACAAAATCTTGCATAACTTGGTGGTCTCTAGTCTTATCATCTGCTACTCTTTCCCTCATTCACTCAGCTCCAATAACAATAAACTTATTTTTGGTCCTTGAATGCCATGCTACATGCTGAGGGTTCTGGACATATTTTGTGGGCAAAGGGAAGTCACTGCATCACTTTATTTCTTCAAACAGGGCTGTGTTTGTTCTCCTGCAGACTGATCAACCCCAACAAACTGAGGCAGCATTTAAAGATTGACAAAGCAGTTCCTATGATCTAAAACTTTTAATTTATTTCACACCAAAAAATTAATATTTCAGTGTATTTCAATGCCAACTAGAATCACTGAACTGAGTTTTGTGGGGTCAAAGTTACACTGAGAAAATTTGATTGCATACAGTAAAAATACATGTGTTTGATTAGTAGTACAGAGAATGAAGCTTCTAGAAATTCATAAAAAATGATAAATGAATACGTCAGAAAATGTTTAATGGGGAAGACTGTTAGCTGTATCTTAAAGAGTGACTCGAATATGAAGTGGAAATAAGGATACTCACAGGAGGCAGGATTCTCGGGCAAGGAGACAAGATTTAAGGACAGGGCATCATGAAGAACCAAATTGACTGGGAAAAAAAAAAGCTTATTTTAGAAGGTAATATACATGAAATGTTTATACTTGGCTCCTCTAAATTTAATGAATGTAATCCTACATTCTGCAGGGCCTGTACATTCAAACCCACATAGATTTCATAAGATTGTGATGATCTGTGTGTATTTACAGCAACTTTGTCTGATTGTATTTTTTTAGAGTAGAATATATTCACAAAATATGCAAACACTCTTTCAGTAGCCATTTGTTTCTTTTTAAGTAAAACAGCACTCACAGTCAGGTTGTTTAGTTTAAAAATCAGGCAGGTCTTCAGGTAGCGCTTTTCCTACAATGTATTTGATTGGGCTTTGAAGCAGAAATCATATCATATCTGATTACCATCCAACTTGTGGCAGAGCTTTTGTAGAATAAAGAGCCAACAGACAAATATGAACAAAGTCTCATCCTCTTCCATAATGCTCTCAAAAGTCCACTTTCCAATTCACTGTCCCAGGCTAAAAATATAAACAAGCATTCATATTCACAAACATTCTGTCAGTGATTCAGTATCAGCAACCTTCTGCACCATCCATCAGCTTTTTGCTCGATGTCCGCCATTTTTCCATAAACAGTTTTTGGCTGTTTGTGAGCTGGACTAAGTGCCTCTTGTACTTTCAAGATATTGGAAGTGGGTGCAAGCCAAGGAGAAAATAGTTTATCCGAGCACAAGTTTTATTTATGTTCTGACACCAGTACCCTTGCCTTCACCTTTTTCCATGTATAGCCTGATTTCCCAACAGCTCCTCAAAAGGTAAAATCTCTTTAACAGCACAGGGGAAATTGGTCTCTAAAAGCAAATTTGGCCCATTCTTTGCTAAATTATTACAGTTTAAGCCATATTTGCTACAAAGAAGAAAAAATTTCACTGAAGATCCATTTAGAATGTGTAGATTTGGTTTTTCACTTTTGTATTTTAAGCATAAGACCAGATTAAATTTAGAGACAATAATTTGTTTTTTAAGTTCTTTTGAGATAAAAACTTCACTCTCTGAACAGGGACAATATCAATTAACAGAGAAATTTTAGAAAATTCTAAATAATAGATAATAGTTTTAGTTAATCAACTACATAGTTTCTAAGTTCCTATTACCAGTCATGATTGTGTTCCTTTTTAACTGTACCAGGCACCTACAAATTGGACATTTAAAGATAATTGCTTATTTTACTGTATTGTATTACATTTGAAAAATGGTCTTTTACATTATTTGATGTATTTTTTTTCAGTATGTCATATTTTTTCAATATGTCTATTTTCATATATTTAACCTTAAATTGCTTTTAAAAATAACCTTAATTTGGTCCTTACTCTAGTTCCAAATCTATTTCACTCAGCTTTCATGAAGACATTTTTCCAAAGTGTTAATGGAATTTTGAGCTTTTTTATTTTCTTTCAGAATTTAACTCCTCACTTTGAAACTTTAGGTGAATAATATGAAGGAGGAAATTGGTGTTACAAAGAGGAAACCTGAAAGGCAGTTTAATAAATATATTTTATGATTCAGTCTTGGAAGAAATGAAAAGAAAAAAGAGACTAGAGAGTTTTCTTGAGCAGGAATTTCATTCCTCCCCTGCTAAATCAGAAGAATCTCAAACTTACAGAAGAGAGTGACTGATAAAACTAGATTATGGTGTTACTTATATCTTGTGTTTCTGGCAAAAATTGAATTGAGGTAAAACTAGGCCCATAAAATCCAACAGGTTGGGAAAGATCTTTTAGAATCAATCTTTAAGCATAGTAGGTACATTGTTCATCAGCTTTGCTAAACTGGGTCAGATAGACAAGAAGAACCAAAACCTGAGAACTTGCTGCTTCAGAGGAGTCAGGAGTCAGCAAAATGATTCACAAATTTAATCAACATATGTCTGATTACTTAATTCTTATTACTAGTAAGGAGATACTAGGTTATATTAGGCTTCCCTTGTGGGTCAGTGATAAAGAATATAACTCTACAATAAGCCATCTTTTCAAGTTAATATGAAAATAATAACTAATATCTCTTTGGAAGTGATCTTTAAGCTAGTTGCTGAAATATTTAATGTTTGTGTGAGCAACATAATGAAGAAAACAGGACACTTCTTAAATAAAAAATGTAATCATATATTTTTAGAGAAACATATTCTTTATTGTATTCTTAAACTTGACACAAAACATCAAATTAAACAGGAGACAATAACCTTACATAAGAGATAAAAACTTACATTTACCAAAAGACTACAAATCATGAAAATGTAAACTAAAAGCTATGATATATTTGTTATTCTTATGACTGTCATAGGATTAATATCCAGGCTGTCTTGCACAAGATGTTCTAGTGATGAATACTTAGGTGATGATGATGACATAAAAACACCTCAAACAGTTCTTGCCATATAGTTACTAGCTTTTCATAGAAAGACATGAACATACACAACAGATAGGTTTATTAACTGTATAGCATGATTATTTACTACATTAAGTAGAAATGGATCATCATAAATGTCTTCATCCTTTTCATCTTCATGTTGAGTATGATAAGGAGGAGGAGAAGGAAGGGTTGATTTTGCTGATTTAGGGTTGGCAGAGGTAGAAGAGATGAAGGTGAAAGGGGAGAGCAGAGGGGCAGGGATACTGGGCAAATTTTATAGAAATACATTGCAATTTCTGTCTGACGGATAAATTTCTCTAAAAGTTTTTTATATGGTCCCAATCCTTTGCTGGGATTAAATTCTCCAACTTTATATTCTCTACCTGCCTTTTGCGTTAGGTTGTCATATAATGACTTCATTTTTTCTCCAATCATATTAGAGTCTACATGCATTCTTTCTTATAACAATCCTGTACCCACATAAAAGCATTGTCAGTATGAGATAGAAAGGTATTTTGCAAAAAGTGCAAGGTTTTCATACTTGCTGGTAGAGCTGCAGAGATGACTTCATAATTTGCTCTTTTAACAATGGTCCTTACACAGGATTCACTTATCTCTTGAAATGGTGGCAACCACAGCTGCAAAAGTCAATCTACAGTACATGTCAAGCAATTCAGCTTTTTCTTGTAATATAATGACTTTGCTTCTTAGGAGCACTCTCGGCATCACTAATGGCACTTTGTATAGGTCTCCTAGTGTTATTCAAGGTTTACGGTATCTCATTAAACATGATGGAAATTAGGTAAGAACAGCAAGAGACTGAGATAACGGGAGAGATCAGGTTTGGCAAGAGATCACGAGAACCTGGAGAGATAAGATTACCAAGATAAGAGACTTACTGAAGAGATGCCAGCTTACTGGGTGATGATTGGCATTTGGGGCCTTTGAAGCTGATGCTCACAACACTCAAGCTCTGTGCAGTAGCAACAGCTGGCTACAACATTATCACAGGACTATGGTGTGTATTACCATTAATTTTAGGCAGTTATGAATTAGTTCTGCATCTTTACCCTTGTTTACTTTTCTCTTGACTGTGAACGGCACCACGTACAATTTTGGTGTGTAAATTTTGATAAATTTTAACATGTTATAAGAAGTTTCTGTATATTTTATAGTGGAAAATTATGAGAAAGACTAGTATAGACATATATTTTATGAATTTATGACAGAAAGTTAGTTAGGCTTGCACCAAAAAGATTTTTGAGAAAGGGATTGAGAGCTAGATTGAAAGATTTAAAGACAGAGAGAACATGTAAAGCAATCGAAATTCATTAACTTAGTGCTTTGACAGCAATTTTATGCTTATATTTTGAATAAATAGGTTTATTTTTGCTAGCTAATTTTTTCTCTTTTAACATCTGTATTCACACACTCAGTTATAGCACATACTCCTGAAAATACATGATTGAATGCGTCAAGAGGACTGACCACTTTTCCCAAGTGTACTTGTGTAGCCAGAGTGGACTTGGCTGAGCATTTAATGGAAAATTGGCTTGCGGGTATACTTGGGGGTATCCCTTCCACCACTCAGGGCAAATTTACACTAAATGACTGCATTAGAACTTGGGGAGAAATCTGTGTTGTTTGGAAGGTATTTAGAGTACTACATTATTGTTGCCATTATTTTGGCTGTAAACAAAGCATGATTTGGTGTACAGAAAGCTGGGAGAAATAAGAAACCAGGATGGTCCTGACACAAGAGAGACTGAAAGGAAACATTAGAGCATGTAGTACCTTTGTAGCGAGAAAGTAGTTGTTTTCATGAAAACACCCAAAAATTGGCAGCACTGACAAAGAGCCTCTATCAAAGGGTTTGTAAGACTAGCCTTTGATGAGATGGCCAGAGTAGAAAAGGGTTTCTTGTCTTAGATAGCTCAGCACCCATTACCCCCTTCTTCTGATAACAGCACCTGGAATTTAATTTGCAACCACCCTACCATCAATTCACTGTGGGACTTCTCTTATCCCTCAGGAGTAGGGATTTAACCCAGGCCTGACAATATAGAGCATTATAAAAAATTGTTTACAACTTTTTAAAACATGGAAACACAATATGCATACCATAAATCCACCCTTTTCAAAGTGTACAGTTCATTGATTTTCAGCATATTTACAGGAATGGGCAACCATCACCAATATCTAATTCCAGATCAATCGCATCATTCCCCAAAGAAACCTTGTACCCACTAGCAGTTGTTCCTCAATGCCATTCACAATCAGCTCTTGGCAACCACTAATCTATTTTCTGTCTCCATGGGTTTTCCTAAATGAACATTTCATGTAAACAGAATCATACAGTACATAACCTTTAATCGTCTATCTCTTTTCACTTAGTGTAAAGTTTTCAAGGTTTACACTAAAGAGTCTCTTGATGAAAGTGAAAGAGGAGAGTGAAAAAGTTGGCTTAAAGCACAAATTCAGGAAACTAAGATCATGGCATCTGGTCACTTCATGGCAAATAGATGGGGAAACAGTGGAAACAGTGGCTGACTTTACTTTTTGGGCTCCAAAATCACTGCAGATGGGGAATGCAGCCATTAAATTAAAAGATACTTACTCCTTGGAAGGAAAGTTATGACCAACCTAGACAGCATATTAAAAAGTAGAGACATTGCTTTGCCAACAAAGGTCTGTCTAGTCAAGGCTATGGTTTTTCCAGTGGTCATGTAAGGATTTGAGAGTTGGACTATAAAGAAAAGCTGAGTGCAGAAGAATTGATGCTTTTGAACTGTGGTGTTGGAGAAGTCTCTTGAGAGTCCCTTGGACTACAAGGAGATCTAACCAGTCCATCCTAAAGGAGATCAGTCCTGGGTGTTCACTGGAAGGACTGATGTTGAAGCTGAAACTCCAATACTTTCACCACCTGATGAGAAGAGCTGACTCATTGGAAAAGACCCTGATGCTGGGAAAGATTGAGGGCAGAAGGAGAAGGGGATGACAGAGGATGAGATGGTTGGATGGCATCACCAACTCAATGGACATGAGTTTGGGTAAACTCTGGGGGTTGGTGATGGACAGGCAGGCCTGTCATGCTGCAATTCATGGGGTCACAAAGAATCAGACATGACTGAGCAACTGAACTGAACTGAACATGTATGTATGTATGTGTCACTATTTCCTTCTTTTTGTGGCTTTTTTTTTTTCACTCTATGGTTATAAAACATTTTGTTCATCCATCTGTCAGTTCATCCATATATCAGTTGAGTACATTCTAGATTTTAGCTATTATGAACAATCATGTCAAATTTGTGTGGAAATATGGTATCAGAAGAAGAACCAAAGAGCCTCTTGATGAAAGTGAAAGAGGAGAGTCAAAAACGTGGCTTAAAGCTTAACATTAAAAAAATGAAGATCATGGCATCCGGTCCCATCACTTCATGGCAAATAGATGGTGAAACAATGGAAACAGTGACAGACCTTTTCTTGGACTCCAAAATCACTGCAGATGGTGACTGCCGCCATGAAATTAAAAGATGCTTTCTCCTTGGAAGATAAGCCATGACCAACCTAGATAGCCTATTAAAAAAGCAGAGACATTACTTTGGTGACAAAGGTCCATCTAATCAAAGCTATGTTTTTTCCAGTAGTCATGTATGGATGTGAGAGTTGGACTATAAAGAAAGCTGAGCGCCAAAGAAATGATGCTTTTGAACTGTGGTGTTGGAGAAGACTCTTGAGAGTCCCTTGGACTGCAAGGAGATCCAACCAGTCCATCCTAAAGGAGATCAGTCCTGGTGTTCATTGGAAGGACTGATGCTGAAACTGAAACTTCAGTACTTTGGCCACCTGATGTGAAGAACTGACTCTTTGGAAAAGACCCTGATGCTGGGAAGGATTGAAGGAGGATAAGAAGGGTATGACAGAGGATGAGATGGTTGGATGCCATCACTGACTCAATGGACATGAGTTTGAGCAAGCTCCGGGAGTTGGTGATGGACATGGAAGCCTGGCAGGCTACATGAAGTCCATAGGGTCACAGTCAGACACTTCTGAGTGACTGAACTGAACTAATGATATCAGTTATCTTGGGTACATACTCATACTAAGAGCAGAATCACTGGATCATACAGTAACCTTCAGTTTTTGTTTAATAGGGAAAATAATAGCAGCTATCTGGGCAAATCTCAAAGGGACTTTGATTTCATTCTCTTCTTTCAGTGGTTCCAAATTGCATTTTATTTTCTTTTATGAATGATTATGGAGTGCTAATTTTCTAGGTTGCTGTGAAGCTCGGAAGAGAAAAATGGGAATAGGATAAGTTAAACCACTACACATCTCACCATTCTTAAGCAATATTGAAATGATTTTCTTGAATAAATACTCCCCAGGTGGCAGAAAACTACTAGTTAACATTTAGAGTTCTGAAAAAAAAAATGATTGCAATCATTTCTGCCAGTATGATCATTGCTTTTATAATGATAGGATTTGGGGAGCCCTTACTGTGCCATTTGTAGCTGACATTCCTATACTTCTAGTTTTTGCACTGATTAACTTGGTCAGAGCATGTGATGTAATATGGTCCTAAGAAAAATAATTGTACTTTTGTAACATGCTGAGGGTTTGGAGCTTGGGATCTGAGAGTAGTAGTTATTTTAGGTGCCCATATCCCTGGAGCCTCTGACTTCACTGCATGCTTGTCAACTTCCAGTTGTGTATATTTGCATATGGTTGCTGCCTCAGAACTTTCTAAAACCATTTACATCTGCTCTAATCTCAGTGGACATCAGCCCGGACATGCTTCTTACAAACAATGACTAATAGTAGTTGACATGCCGTGATAAGTCTCCCTGGTCCTTTAGGTGGTATAATTTTGAGAAGTATGTTTTACATTATTGCCTGAAGTATCCCTTCAGCATTAAAAGCTTTAGTTGCCCAAAGTGGCAGTTAACTTATAATGTACTCCTTATCAGTTCTTTTACCTTCCCTGTCCTGTCCTCCACTTTCCTACTGACATAACCTTCACAGATAAAATCCCTGGAGTTGAATCTTTTTCTCAAGGTCTGTTTCTGGGAAAACCTGACTTAGAAGGAAAGCCTAGAGCAAACTGCAAGCAATATATTCTACAATAAGAGTGCTGACCTGGGAAGAAGCCACCTGGGGGTAAAATCTGTGAATGTAAAGCGGGGTTCTGCAGACCATGCTTAAGCTTCTCCATTAAGTCCTGACTTTCTAGTCACCTTCAATTATTGAGCCAAGATATTCCCTTTTTATTTTTAAATTAATTTGAGTTGTTTTTTCTTTTGAAAGAATTCTGAATAATATGATATGGTGGACTGCAGACTTAAAAAAAAGCATTATATCCTTAGATAAGCAAAGCTAATTTTATGAAAACAATGGAAGTAACAGCACCTTGATCGAGACTTATTTGCCTCTCATAAGCAGGGATTGAAGATATTCAAAAGGTTTAGGATACAAGCTTCCTTGGTTTAAATCAGGTCTTTTCAGGTAGGTACCTAATTGAGATTGGGATGAAAATATGACCCAATTGCTTAGGATTGGTGGATCAGCATGGTGAGCATCTTCAAGCAAGTCTTGATAAGTAAACTGTTAGTTTGATGATCATGCTATTTGCCCAGTCAAGAAAACTATTTTTTTTCCAGATAAACTGATAATGCAGGAATATCCTGAAGCAAACAGTGACACTATTTATTAGTTTAAAATCTACCTATAATAAATAGTTGTCTTGTTGACACATGTATTCTCAGTTCTCAATCCTGATATGTAAGTAATGTCACACAGGTGGTCTTAATTCTCATAAAGATAAGTAGGATTTGTCTCATGGGAGGAAGTATCAGAGATATCAAAGGAATTCTAAACAAAAGACAAGAAAACATAAAGATGATAAAGAATGGATAAAATATCACAAACAAAGTCATAGTGGAATTAATAAAAAATTAGCAAAGAAAGAGAATTTTGGTGAGATAGTAAAGAATCAAACAGGAACTTTGTCCTCTTTTGATAGGAGCCTTGGAAGATTATAAAACACCTCACTCTTTGGGAAATATTTGTGTTTGAAAGTTTTTGTTTTGTTTTGCTTGGAAGGCTTGGTTTTTAAGTGATAACACAAGATAATATATGATCAACTGAAGAAATGTTACTTCAAACTTCTGGGTATTTGATTTTTTTTTTGGTATAATAATATCAAACACTGTGCTTTGAGGATTGATTGGAAAATGTAAATTAAATTACCTGCAAAGAATGATAACAGGAGAGAGAGACTATGAACATCTTGACTTCCATCTCGGCATATATTATGGGAGCCATAGAAAGGGCATTTATTCTGTGGAGCTGAGGAAAGGACAGTCCAAAGTTTGACATTTTTGTCAAACAACACTGCCAAAACTTATGACAAAAAGCTTTGTTCAGTTCAGTCACTCAGTCATTTTGGACTCTTTGCGACCCCTTGGACTGCAGCACGCCAGGCTTCCCTGTCCATCACCATCTCCCGGACCATGCCCAAACTCATGTCCATTGAGTTGGTGATGGCATCAAACCTTCTCACCCTCTATTACCCCTTTCTTTTCCTGCCTTCAATCTTTCCCAGCATCAGGGTCTTTTCCAGTGAGTCAGTTCTTTGCATCAGACTCATTGGAAAAGACCCTGATGCTGGGAAAGATCTTATTTTGTTTTCATATTCCGAGAAACCCCAGCAAGAAAACAATAGCAATCTAATATTCTTAGACTAATCACAGCTTCACATTTAGAATATAGCTTCACTATATTCTTATCCTGACCTAGACACTTAATAGAAAGATGGCTCTGGGAAAACAGCTCATTGTCCCTCAGTCACCTTACATTAAATACAAATTGTGGGAAATGATAATACAACTTCACAAATATGAGGCAAAAAATCAAATGAGTGAAAAAATTAGTGAAACTAACAAAGTCTGGCATAAAACTGGAAAACACTAAATGTCAGGTTTTTTGTTTTGTTTTGTTTTTTGATTTTTGTTTTTAGGCTTCTGTGAAAATTTGCAAGGGAAATAAAAGTCTAGACCAACTTGGATGGATACAATGGCTTCATGCTTATTTGTTTATTTCACCTGCAAATCTGCTTTCAGACTCTTTATTCACATTAACACCATAAGGAAAGGTCACAATTCAGGGTTACTTTTCCCAGGGAGACTTACTGCTTAATCAGTATTTGCTTTATCTGGAAGGGAATGATTGTGATTGGACATTTGACCACCAGGCAAAGAAGCCCTCCTGCGTTCTGGGTAAGTGTGAGGAATTCAGGAGCTAACATGGAGGGGATGGGCAATGAACTGGAAGCTGGGAGACACAGGCTCTGCAACCCTCTATACGTATTTAACCATATGTCACAATTTCTTGAAATCTCAATTTTTCCCATCTGTAGGATGGGAGACTTTACAAGTCCCTCATGAGGATGACACAAGATGCTGCTGAGTGAAGTAAAAAGATAGATGAATGCAAACTTCAATATTTTTTCCATATTACTTCCCCCTAGATACTCAAAGTAAAAGTTGAAAGCCACTCAGTCGTGTCTGACTCTTTGTGACCCCAGGACTATACAGTCCATGGAATTCTCCAGGCCTGAATACTGGAGTGGGTTGCCTTTCCCTTCTCCAGGGGATCTTCCCTGGTAGCTCAGACAGTAATGTGTCTGCCTACAATGTGGGAGACCTGGGTTCGATCCCCGGGTCGAGAAGATCCCCTAGAAAAGGAAATGGCAAACCACTCCAGTACTCCTGCCTGGAAAAATACCTGGAAAATCCCATGGACAGAGGAGCCTGGTAGGCTACAGTCCATGGGGTCCCAAACAGTCTGACACGACTGAGTGACTTCACTTTCTTTCTTTCACTTTCTCTAGGGGATCTTCCCAACCCAGAGAGTGAACCCAGGTCTCCCGCAAAGAGCTGTAAAGTAAAAGCAAATAAAATGTGAGGCAGCAGTAGTCAGGCGAGCTGATGGTCCCAAAGAAGGATTTTGTAGCGTCTTTCCTACCATGGTTCGTAATAAAACTTACTGAAGATAAGCAATGGTGCCACTGAAAGTATTTCCGGAAGTTTGCACGTTCTCAGTGCATGAGATTTCAGCAATGGAAAGCAGTAGGCAAGAAGGCCTCCCAAGAAATATATAAATATTCTATGTGATATGAAAAGAGGAATTTGGAAATTTACTCTTCATCTTGATTTCTTGATTTCTTAGGAAAGGCACTCTATCATAAAAAACAAAATCTTTATTGAGCACCTACTGTGTTCCAGGATATTAGCTGCCCTTTATGGAGAGCCATCTGTGTGCCAGAGAGTATCCTAAACACTTAATGACTTTCATTATCTCTTTTAATCTTTAAAAGAATGTATAAGAGTAATATTAACATACCCTTTTGATATAACTGGAAAATGAGAATCAGAGAAATGAAGTAAGTATTTAAGGTAGATACTGGTAACTTTTGGCAAAAGTGTGGTTCAAATCTAGGTGCGCACCATTCCAAAGACTGTGCCTTCAAACATAATGCCCTATTGACACACAATGAAATCTTTGGGAGACTTTACTCTTATTCAACTAATTAAGCAAATTCTATAACGTTCTCCAAAATAAACACAAACTGAAAGTTACTTCACTCCAATTTTTAAAATGAACTTGCTTCTTCCAGCAATTTAGGGACCACAATGAGAATGAACATGGGATAAACAGACAATTGAAAATTCTTATCAAGAACGTGTTTTGGAATTTTTATTTTATATTAAATCCTGAGAAGTAAGAATTTAAACACTCTGTTTTACATCTGAAATTGTTGGTCAGAAATCAGATTTTCAGAAAATTTTCTTTGTTCTTCAAATCAAATAATTATTACCTGGTAGTGTAACTTATTTCTTGCAGTCCAGCCTATTCCATTGAAGTATTAGAAAACAGGTCTCTCATTTAGAGTTACCAAAAAGAAATACATTTCTTCTACTCCAACTTTCCATGAGATGGAGCCTGAAAATATCAGAGTTGTTTCAAGTGTTAAAAAGAAAGGGAAAGCATTTTTTTTTTTAAAGCAAGTGAGAGAGCATAGGTTTCTGTTCAAAACTCTTTCATCAATAATACTAATGTACTGATATTTGAAATGGAAAACCAATGAATTAAAAATATTCATGTCTAGAAATTACAAGTTGTAATGGCACCAAAAGACTTTATTGTGTGTCCAGGCACACATAGAAGTCACTTTGAAATCTTAATAACTAAAGATCTTAAACTTGGTTCCTTAAAATTCTTCTTCAAAATGAGTATTACAATAGAAAAGATTTTGTATCTTTACCAGAGATAGTTTTGGAGGCCTACAGATCTTTCCCATTGATATCAACGTATCACACTGGCAGGTAGCCGTAACCCAATCTGACTTTCCATTTATCTGACAACATTTTTGTCACAGAAGAGGATCTGAGATGGTGTAAAAGTGTTTGTATCCCAGCAGCAGGCCAAAGCCAGGGGTTGTCTGCCAAGGTTGTAATGCATGTATTCTGTCATGTAGCTGCAGTAGCTGCCTCAAGGAGTATGTCATGGGGAATTCTAAGGATGACGAGGCCAGACTCGACTCTGTGTGGATCCACAGCAGGAAAGCACTGGAACAAATGTGACTGGCTGCCATCAGATGTAGGAGATTCTTTGCATTTGAAGCTGAGCTTTTAATAGTATTGAGGTGAAAAAGTACAGTTGAAGCATTTTTGTGTCATATCTGTAGCATAAGAGGAATATATATCAAAAAGTCTAATTGGGATGGTTGGCTTTTACTTGCTTGTGACTACAAGCACTAAAAATTATTTTAATCTATCAAGTTAGCTAGGCAGTAAGACTCTCTGACAACAACAGTGATGCAACCATTCTGGAGGATAATTTGGCAAAATAGATTAAAAGCCTTGGGCTTCTCAGGTGGCTCAGTGCGTAAAGAGTCTGCCTGCAATGCAAGAGATGCAGAAGATATGTTTTTGATCCCTGGGTCAGGAAGATTCCCTGGAGAAGGGAATGGCTACCTACTACAGTATTCTTGCCTGGAGAATCCCATGGACGGAGGAATCTGGTGGGCTGAAGTCCATTCTTTTGCAGAGTCACACATGGCTGAAGCAACTAAGCAAGCAAGCATTAAAAGTTTCAAACTGTCTATATGCTTTCTCGAGGCAATTTCAATCCTAAAAATTAATTTTAAGAAGATTGACCTGGAAAATGATTGTTTATGATAATATTAACTATTAGAGTAAAAATTTGAACCAACCCTATTCCTATATAAAGAATTGGTTAAATAAACTACCATATGTCAATAAAGGAAGTATGTGTCAGTTACTTAGTCATGTCCAACTCTTTGTGACCCCATGGACTATAGCCCGCCAGGCTCCTCTGTCCTTGGGGATTCTTCAGGCAGGAATACTGGAGTGGGTTGCCATGCCCTCCTCCAGGGGATCTTCCCAACCCAAGGATCAGACATGCATCTATTATGTCTCCTGCATTGGCAGGCGAGTTATTTACCCACTAAGTCACCTGGGAAGCCCAATAAAGGAAATACCATGCAGCTATTTTGATGATCCCTGTACATTTTGATTCTTAGACATTTGAGGGTTACAGATCATTCTTAGAATCAAATTAACGCCATGGACACTCTCCTTTTCTAAAATGTGCCTGAGCTTAACTAAATTCACACCAGGAATTAGATATAAAATGCTAAAAAGGCCATGAATCTCCAAATTCAACATTAACTACCACAAAATTATAAAATGTTCACAATGTTAAATTTTAGAAATCAGAATATGTAGCATATACAAAGCATTATGGACTGTAGCCTACCACACTCCTCTGTCCATGGGATTTTCCAGGCAAGAGTACTGGAATGGGCAGCCATTTCCTTCTCCAATACAAAGCATTAATCCTTTTTAACTTAAATATAAGGATTTATACATGAATATTACATTTTAAGATCCCTAAAAAAAAAAAAAAAATCAATGGCATAGGTCTTCTGCCTACCATCAGATTAAATAGTTGTTATTGTTATCATTCTTTCTATAAATTTTACCAGTTAAGGCTTTTGTTATTGTTGTTTTGTTTTTGCTAAAGAGTGGTTTCCTTAGAGCTCTTCCCTATCCTGTTTTTTTTTTTTGGCCGCATTGTAGGGCATGTGGTATCTTAGTTCCCTCATCAGGGATCAAAAATAAAGTAAAAGACTGTGTCTCTTAAGCTACGACTTACTCTCCCTGAAAGTCGCTCAGGTGTGTCTGACTCTTTGTGAACCCATGGACTACACAGTCCATCTAATTCTCCAGGCCAGAATACTGGAGTGGGTAGCTTATCCCTTCTCCAGATCTTTCCAACCCAGGAATTGAACTGGGGTATCCTGCATTGCAGGTGGATTCTTTACCAACTGAGCTATCAGGGAAGCCCTTTTAATTGAAATATATATATCTATACATGAATATTACATTTTATGATCCCTAAAAAATCTAGTCAATGGCATAGGTTTTCTGCCTACCATTAGCAGGCAGAAATTACATCTAATATTTGAATTATTTTCTCAGAAGTTTACTTTTTCCTTTTTATAAGTTTGTTAAAACAAAGACGAAATCCTCAACTCCCTACCAATTATACATACAGACACAAGACTTAATTACTTTTAATCAAAGAGAACATACTTTTAAAAAATCTTATACAGAAACTAATGTTGAATCTCAGTTTGTCAGTTTTCTGCATTTCTCTGTGTGTGTGTGTGTGTGATTGGAAGTTGTTAGCTGTGATCAATAGAAACCAACTCTAGCTAATTTAAGCAGAAGGGGCAATTATTAAATGGAAATGAGCTAGTTAATAGCTTCCAAGATGACAGTGTAAAAAACTTTAAGAGGACTTCCTTGGCAGTCTAGTGGTTAAGACTCCACACTTCCATTGCAGGGGGTATGGGTTTGATCCCTGATGAGGGAATTATGATTCCACAGTGTGGGCAAAAAAAAAAAAAAATGGGATAGGGAAGAACCCCATGAAACCACTCTGTAACAAAAACAAAACAGCAATAACAAAAACCTTAACTGGTAAAATTTATAAAAAGAACAATAAGGATATCAACTATTTAATCTTTGGAAAATTTCCTCAGGATATAATGCAAATGAATAAATATTTATTGAAAGAAATCTAAATCTCATTTAAAAAAATAGTAAAAGACTGTGGCTCTTGAGCTATGACTTACTCTCCCCACCCCAATTCAGCCTGATGGAAGTTCCTCTCCAGGTCAGTGACACTAAGAAAATAGGTCTCCCACTCTCCCCAGTTTTCATTCATGAACTATGGTACCTCCATGGGAGAGAAAATTTGCCATCATTTCTCATCTCTTCAAGCTCCATTTGCCAAGGCAAAATTGAAGGTTTATGTAGTTGAAAAGTCAGGGATCTCCCCTTTCCACAGCTCTTATTCATAGGGCAGAGGCTTTTATGCCAAGTGTGACAGGCTAAGAATGTGTGTGTGTGTGTGTGTGTTCAGTCATGTCTGACTCTTTGTGAAACCATGGAAAGGAATTTTCCAGGCAAGAATATTGGAATGGGTTGCCATTTCCTACTCCAAGGGATCTTCCCAACCCAGGGATTGAACCTGCATCTCTGGTGTCTCCTGCATTGGCAGGCAGATTCTTTACCACTGTGCCACCTGGGAAGACTGAGTCCTCAGTTGAACTTACCCCATCGCACTTGTAGGATGGAGGATTCATGCAAGGAAATGCAAGTTAAGGAGACTAAAGGCTGCCACCCCACCCAGTTCCCTGATTGAAAAACAGGAATGTCACTCAGAGAAGCAGTCAATTGAATAATGGTACCAAGATATTGCCTTGGAAAGGCAGGTGATAAGAACACAGGGCTCCAGAGTTTTTCCAATAACTCTATTTAGAACAGGGAATGAGGAAGTTTAAACCTAAAGGCACTCTCAGAAACAACAGATTTTGGTGCAAGTAGTTAACAAAAAATGAATATAGTCTCAAAGAATCATGGGCCATCATTGAGTGCATTATAAATAATGGAAATACCAAAATAAGAAAAAAGAGAGAAGGAAAAAGATCAAAGGTGAGAAAAAAGTCTTACAGAAAAAAGGAAATGACACAATGTGGTAACTAACTAGAATTCATAGGAACAAGTAAAGAGAACCAGAAATGGTAAAATAATAATAATAATAAACCAAAATATTGCTACAAACTCTGTAAATATGTCTGCTCCAATTTCCTCTCTCAATTTATTTAAAATAATTAACATTATATAAAATAATAAATTATAACAAGGTAATGTAGGGTCTGTAGCACATACAGATATAATGTACTGCAGTAATAGCACAGAATGGAAATAGAGAGAACAGAGCTTTATGGTAGCTATATTTTTTATATCTCTATATCTCTCAAATTAGTATAAATCTGAAGATTAGGATAAGATAAAATGTATATGGTAAGCCCTAAAGCAAATTCTAAGAATATAATTTTAAAATAGTGAAAAAACATTAAAGGAATAAAACTATTACACTAGAAAATATTCACTTGGAAATCAGTAAGAAGGAACAACAGGACAAAATAAGGCTAAACAATAAAAAGCAAATTAAAAGTGTAGAGTAAATTCTAATTTATCAGAAATATATTAAATATAAATTAATTAAACACTACAATTCAAAGGCAGAAGTTGACAGAATTGATAAAAATTGTGTTAACTGTATGCTTTCTGTAAAAGACACATTTTAGATTCAAATATATAAACAGGTTGAATCTACAATAGCAGAAAAAAAATATACAGTGCATGCAGGAACCACAAGAGAGTTGGTGTCAATGTACTAATAGCAGACACATATGGATTTTATGACAACAATTATCACTAGTGACTAAAAAGAGCATTTTATAGAAATAACAGTGGTGAATTTATTAGGATATAGCAATTAACAACATACATAAATTTAATAATAGAGCCCCAAAAGACATGATACAAAATCTGACATAATTGAAGGGGAAAATGGGCAATACAACAATAAATGTTGAGGAATTTAATACTCTAATTTTAATAGTGGATAAAGCAAGTATGGGCTTCCCAGGTGGCATATTGGTAAGAATCCTCCAGCCAGTGCAGGAGATGTGGGTTTGGTCTCTGGACGGGAAGATCCCCTGGAATAGGAAATTGCAACACACTCCAGAATTCTTGTCAGAAAATTTTCATTGACAGAGGAGTCTGGTAGGCTACAATCCATGGGGTCGCAAAGAATCAGACACAACTGAGCAAATGAGCATGCAAATAGATCAAGTATGCAAAGGAACAGCAAGGAAATCGATGACTTGAACAACATTAAAAACTATAAGCAAAGATGGACACAATAAAGAACAGAAATGGTATGGTCCTAACAGAAGCAGAAGATATTAAAGAGAGGTGGCAAGAATACACAAAAGGACTATACAAAAAAGACCTTCATGACCCAGATAATCACAATGGTGTGATCACTCACCAAGAGCCAGACATCCTGAAATGCGAAGTCAAGTGGGCCTTAGGAAGATCACTATGAACAAAGCTAGTGGAGGTGATGGAATTCCAGTTGAGCTATTTCAAATCATAAAAGATGATGCTGTGAAAGTGCTGCACTCAAAATATCAGCAAATTTGGAAAACTCAGCAGTAGCCACAGGACTGGAAAATGTAGTTTTCATTCCAATTGCAAAGAAAGGCAATCCCAAAGAATGTTCAAACTACCACACAATTGCACTCATCTCACATGCTAGTAAAGCAATGCTCAAAATTCTCCAAGCCAGGCTTCAACAGTATGTGAATATTCAGATGTTCAGGCTGGATTTAGAAAAGGCAAAGGAGCCAGAGATCAAACAGCCAACATCTGCTGAGTCATCGATAAAGCAAGAGAGTTCCAGAAAAGCATCTACTTCTGCTTTACTGACTATGCCAAAGCCTTTGTGTGGATCACAACAGCTGTGGAAAATTCTTTAAAGAGATGGGAATACCAGACCACCTGACCTGCCTCTTGAGAAATCTGTATGCAGGTCAGGAAGCAACAGTTAGAACTGGACATGGAACAACAGACTGGTTCCAAATTGGGAAAGGAGTATGTCAAGGCTGTATATTATCAGCCTGCTTATTTAACTTATATGCAGAGTACATCATGAGAAACACTGGTCTGGATGAAGCACAAGCTGGAATCAAGATTGCTGGGAGAAATATCAATAATCTCAGATATGCAGATGACACCACCCTTATGGCAGAAAGTGAAGAAGAACTAAAGAGCATGGATGAAAGTGAAAGAGGAGAGTGAAAAAGTTGGCTTAAAGCTCAACATTCAGAAAACTAAGATCATGGCATCCATCTTCATGGCAAATAGATGGAGAAACAATGGAAACTGTGACTGATTTTATTTTGGGGGGCTCTAAAATCACTGCAGATGATGACTGCAGCCATGGAATTAAAAGACACTTGCTTCTTGGAAGAAAAGATATGACCAACCTAGACAGCATATTAAAAAGCAGAGACATTACTTTGTCAACAAAGTTCCATCTAGTCAAAGCTATGGTTTCTACAGTAGTCATGTATGGATGTGAGATTTGGACTATAAAGAAAGCTGAGTGCCGAAGAACTGATGCTTTTGAACTGTGGTGTTGAAGAAGACTCTTGAGAGTCCCTTGGACTGCAAGGAGATCCAACTAGTCCATCCTAAGAGAAATCAGTCCTGAATATTCATTGGAAGGACTGATGCTGAAGCTGAAACTCCAATATTTTGGCCATCTGATGTGAAGAACTGACTCATTTGAAAAGACCCTCTAGCTGGGAAAGATTGAAGGCAGGAGGAGAAGGGGATGACAGAGGATGAGATGGCTGTATGGCATCACCACCTCAATAGATATGAGCTTGAGTAAACTTCAGGATTTGGTGATGGACAGGGTGGCCTGGCGTGCTGCAGTCCATGGGGTCACAAAGAGTCAGACACGACTGAGCGACTGAACTGAACTGAAAAACTATAAGAGCAGAATACACATTTCTAATAGCATATGGAATATTCTCTAGGCTATATAATTTGTTAGGCCACAAAACAAACTTCAGTAAAATTAAACAGGTTGAAATCATACAAAATGTTTTCTCCAACCACAATAGATTGAAATTGGAAATAATAGAAATTAACCTAAGAAGTTCAGAAATATGTGGTAATCAAGCAACATACTCTTTTTTTTTTTTTTTTTGACTTTTTAAAAATTTTATTTTTATTTGTTGGAGGCTAATTACTTTACAATATTGTAGTGGTTTTTGTCATACATTGACAGGAATCAGCCATGGATTTACATGTATTCCCCATCCTGATCCCCACTCCCACCTCCCTCTCTACCCAATCCCTCTGGGTCTTCCCAGTGCACCAGGCCGGAGCATTTGTCTCATGCATCCCACCTGGGCTGGTGATCTGTTTCACCATAGATAATATACAGGTTTTCGATGCTGTTCTCTTGAAACATCCTGCCCTCGCCTTCTCCCATAGAGTCCAAAAGTCTGTTCTGTACATCTGTGTCTCTTTTTCTGTTTTGCATATAGGGTTATCATTACCATCTTTCTAAATTCCATATATATGTGTTAGTGTACTGTAATGGTCTTTATCTTTCTGGCTTACTTCACTCTGTATAATGGGCTCCAGTTTCATCCATCTCATTAGAACTGATTCAAATGAATTCTTTTTAATGGCTGAGTAATATTCCATGGTGTATATGTACCACAGCTTCCTTATCCATTCATCTGCTGATGGGCATCTAGGTTGCTTCCATGTCCTGGCTATGATAAACAGTGCTGCAATGAACATTGGGGTACACGTGTCTCTTTCAATTTCTGGTTTCCTCGGTGTGTATGCCCAGGAGTGGAATTGCTGGGTCATATGGCAGTTCTATTTCCAGTTTTTTAAGTAATCTCCACACTGTTCTCCATAGTGGCTGTACTAGTTTGCATTCCCACCAACAGTGTAAGAGGGTTCCCTTTTCTCCACACCCTCTCCAGCATTTATTGCTTATAGACTTTTGGATAGCAGCCATCCTGACTGGCGTGTAATGGTACCTCATTGTGGTTTTGATTTGCATTTCTCTGATAATGAGTGATGTTGAGCATCTTTTCATGTGTTTGTTAGCCATCTGTATTTCTTTTCTGGAGAAATGTCTGTTTAGTTCTTTGGCCCAGTTTTTAATTGGGTCATTTATTTTTCTGGAATTGAGCTGCAGGAGTTGCTTGTATATTTTTGAGATTAATCCATTGTCTGTTTCTTCATTTGCTATTATTTTCTCCCATTCTGAAGGCTGTCTTTTCACCTTGCTTATAGTTTCCTTTCTTGTGCAAAAACTTTTAAGTTTAATTAGGTCCCATTTGTTTATTTTAAGCAACATACTCTTTTAATAACTATGGTCAATTAAGAAGTCATAATATAAATTAGAAAATACTTCAAAATGAATAAAGCTAAGACACAGCATATCAAAACTTATAAGGTGCATTGAAAGCAACCATGCTTCAAAGGCAATGTATAGCTATAGCAGGCTATAGCTGAATAAAATATTAATCTCAAACCATAACCTTAATATCTCATATTAAGACACTGAATAAAAGAGCAAAGTAAAACTAAAGCAAGCAGATGGAAAGAAATTATAAAGATTTGAGTATAAATGAAAAGAAGTAGAAGATAGAAAACCATAAATTCAACAAACTCGAAGTTATTTTTGGTAAAAATATCAAAACTAAAGCTGTACTGACCAAGAAAAAAAAGAGAAAAGGCTCAGATTACTTAAGAATAAGAGAGGGTTCATCACTATCCATCTTTTAGAAATAAAAGGGAGCATGAGGGAATATTATGAGCTATTTATGCTAACAAACTAGATAACTTAGGTAAAATGGACAAATTCTTAAAAACATAACTGAAATTTATTCAAGGATAAATGAAAATGTGAATAGACCTTTAAGAATAAATATATTATATTAGTACTCCCCAGGAAAAAAAAATCACAGGCTCAGATAGTTTATCTGGTGATTTCTATCAAATATTTAAAGAAAAATTAACACCGATCCTTGGTGGCTCAGACGGTAAAGCGTCTTCCTACAATGCGGGAAAGCCAGGCTCGATTCCTGGGTCGGGAGGATCCCCTGGAGAAGGAAATGGCAACCCACTCCAGTACTCTTGCCTGGAAAATCCCATGGACAGAGGATCCTTATAGGCTACAGTCCATGACTGAGCGATATAAATTTCACCCTTTAACTTTCTTAACACCAATCCTTAAAAATTCTTCCAAAAATATGGAAAAGGAGAGAACACATCCCAAATCATTCTAGGAGGCTATATTGCTCTGATCCCAGCACCAGACAAAAGACCTCACAAGAAAACTAAAGACCAATATCTCTCATAAACATATATATATAAATATTCTCAAAGAAATAGTGGATAAAATCCAGGAACATGTATATATAATTATAACCCCAAATTATGTGGGAATTTCTCCAGAATTGCAAATTTGTTTTAACATCTGAATGTCAGTTAATGTAATATACCATATCATAGGATAAAAACTGCATGATTGTCTCAATAGATGCAGAAAAAGAATTTGATAAAATTCAATATACTTTCATCATAAAAACTGTAAACAACCTATAAATTAAAAGGAACTCCCTCAACTTCACAAAAGACACCTACAGAAAACCCATAGCTAAGATCATATTTAATGGTAAATTACAAAATGATCATGAAAAAGGTAAGAATTTCCACTCTTGTCACTTCCTTTCAATATTGTAATGAAATTTTAGGGAGGATAACTAAGCAAGAAAAAGAAATAAAAGACACAAGATTAAAAATATAAAAAGTAAAACCAACTTTGTTTTCAGGCAATATGGTCGTCAAAGGAATCTACTAAAGATAGTATTAGAGTAAATGACTTAAACAAGGTTGCAGGATACAAGATTGATAAGAATATAAGAAAAATTAACGTTATGTGTACACTAGCAACAAACAATCTGAAACTCTTCCAAATACAATAGCATACAAAAGCAAGAAATATTTATGAATAAATTTTACAGAATGAAAAATTACATGCTGAAAACTACAAAACATTGTTGAAAGACATTATACTGTAACTATACAAATGGAAAAATATTCATGTTCCTGAATCAAAAGACATAATGTACTTAAGATGACAATAGTTTTCAAATTGATCTGTAGACTGCACATACTCACTTTTAAAACCCCAGATTATTTTTATTTTTTTGCAGAAATTAAAAAGCTGATTCTAAAGTTTATATGGAAATGTCAGGGACCCAGAACAGCCAAAGCAATCTTGAAAAAGAAAAACATATTTGGAAAAATCATACATATGATTTTAAAACTTGCTACAAAGCTATAGTAATCAAGGGGGTCCTGGCACAAGAATAGAGGTGAAGATCAGTGTTAACAGAATTGTATATCTGAAAAAAAACATTCACAGTTATGGGTAGTTGACTTTTTATAAAGGTATAATATAATTCAACAGGAAAAAAAACAACAACAGGCTTTTCAATAAGTGATGTGGAACAAGTGGATGTCCACATGAAAAATAATGAATTTAGACCCCTACCTGACACCATACACAAGCTGTTTAAGATGAAAACTCTAAGAAGAAAGCATGGATAAATCTTCATGACCACAGATTTGGCAAGGATTTAGTAGACAGGACACCAAAAGAACAAGCAATAAGAGAATAAAATAGATTAATTGGATTTCAACAAAGTTAAAAGTCTTACGCTTCAAATACCTACAGAATGAGAGAAAGCATTCACAGACCATGTATTTGATAAGGAACTTATACAAACGGCCAATAAGCACATGAGCTATGCTCAATATCATTAGTCATTGCTGCTGCTGCTGCGTTGCTTCAGTCATGTCCGACTCTGTGCGACCCCATAGATGGCAGCCCACCAGGCTCCCCCGTCCCTGGGATTCTCCAGACAAGAACACTGGAGTGGGTTGCCATTTCCTTCTCCAATGCATGAAAGTGAAAAGGGAAAGTGAAGTCGCTCAGCCGTGTCCGACTCTTGGCGACCCCATGGACTGCAGCCCACCAGGCTCCTCAGGATAGGAAACTGCAAGATAATCCCATGGTGAGAGAACAATTCATACACATAGGGTGGCTAATGGCCTTTTCTGAAATAGTTCATCAACATTTGAAACTGAAACTTGCTTTGTCAGTGTTATCATCAGTGGAAACTGGAACTGCTGCTCCCACTGTTGTTGACAGAAAGAATGATCTCTCTCTTATCAGTATTTCTAGATGAGCTATACTGAGTGATTGCATCTGATTAACTAAGGTTACGTTACCTCACTACAAACTTTCTGCCAGAGAATCTGGGAAAGCAATAAAGCATCTCCAGCCTAACAATTAGAGACAAGTTCTGCTTTTCATCAAGAATTGAAAGCTAAGGAATTCTTCAAATATAGCAAAAATGTACAGATACTGGACATTCAGAAAAGATAAAAATGTACACCCTGGTACGCATATGAATGTGGACACTTGCATGTAGAACAAGCCATGCAGACAACTACATGTACATTCATTAAAACATTTAGAATGTTGTAGTTTCAAAATCTCATTTTTCTTCTTCTACTGATCAGTATTTTGTGATTATTTTAATGAATTAAATAAACCTTTTAATAGTAAAACAATCTTAATTATTTTAAAAATAATTACTAAGGTAATATTCATTTTTTAAATAAGTTTTAATTATCTCACCTGGTGGGTTGGAATGCTCTACTTGAATACTATAGACACAGTATATTATTCTATTCTAATAGCTTGTTTTCATTTTAATTAAATTTCTAATATCATTCATTGCACTTAGAAAATGATTGTCTTTTCACCCACGCATTTGTGAAAGCCTCATCTGTAATCATATCTGTCATTCCCAGTTCAATCATATACTCATAAATCTTCCATGGACAGTGTAGTCTGTTTCTAATGAAAGCCTTCAACTTAGTCTAAGAAGCATTCAACTGAGGCACTTTCAAAATCTTCTTTCATTCAAATCGCTGAGGAAGCTCTAAGTACCCTGCTGTCCAAATGACAGTGAAATTAATGATCCAAAGGAAAAGTTAAAACCTCTAAAGTCCTTTCTAGAAACAAAATCAGAGCATGAAATGCAAGGAAAAGCATGCCAGAGAGGTCTCACTATCAAGCCAGAGGTACCTGGGCTTTTCTAAGGAGCCAGTAAATCAATATAATTTCATATTCTCAGAGTTCATTGAAAAGAGTAATTATGTTAGTCAAAATAATAAGGCTGAGGCTAGTATCTGAATCATATGCCAAGTGCAATGATAATGAATATATTGAGGATCCAAAGAAATAGAATAAATTTTTTTTCAAATGAGATGTGATTTTGTGGTAAGGTTGAAAGTACAGACAGTGGAGTTTAACAAATGAAGGTTTATATCTAGACACTTCATATAATGTTGAAAATTGTTACAGGCAGAAACCATTACATGAAAATGGAATGCATTAAAACAAAGACCATCTTATGCCCAAATCAGGCAGACACATCACTTGTTTACATCTATAACTTTACAGGCAAATGGAACAATAAATTCACATAATTTAACAAAATAATTAACTTTGAAGAAGCTACTTCCTCTGAGTTATTCATGCATTAATTAATTCAGTAAATATTTAATTAGCACCTACCATGTACGTGGCAGTCTAGAGATATTTGTATGTATATGACAGCAGAATAAGGAATCGTAGGGAGGAGTGTGTGCATAAACAGACTGTTTACAAGTAGTGTATATTGTTGGGGGAAGGGGGATTGGAGAGCTGCTCTAAAGATGCATATAAAAATAACATACACATATGCACATACATACAGCTTACTTTCTAAAGTGTAAGATGTTCCACTATAATAATTAAGGTTTGGGGGAGTCTAGAAGAGAGTCAGATTCAGTCTCTGAATTAATTTAACAGATTATAACTTCTGCTAAGTATTTTAGCCATTTGATTGATCATTTAGGTCTTTCCTAACCTGAAGATTTTTAAATAGCATGACAATGTTATCAGTCATATTCAAACATGGGAATAGGCTTAAGTCATCTCTAAAAAGGAAAATTATTTTCAATTTGACTAGGAAAGACACAAATATATTCTTTATAAAGAGAAATACTTAAAAAATAATTCAGAAAGTCTAAAAAACAAAAAGATGGACAAATGTATATGAGGCAAACAGAAATAGTAAAACAGGCATTGCTCTGTTGATTTCAAAGTAGAATTTACATTAAAAGTATTAAATTCAACAAAGAATACTTTTTAATTATAAAAGCTACAATTCAGAAAATGATATGCTATGAATATATATAGAAAAAGTGACAGCAACTGTCTTAGTAAGGCAAAAACTATAGGGAGTATAGTATATTAAAATACATTATAGTAGAATGATTTTTGACTTCACCCTGTACAAGACATATTAAGTAGCCAGAAAGTAAATATCAAGAACTTGAATAATATAGTCAATAAAGACTGTTTTATGTCTATATATTGAACCGTGTCCTGATAATAGAAAACATAACTTCATCTCAAAATATTTGGAACAGTCACAAAGTTAGTCATATAGGAGGCAAAGAGAAAGCATTAGGAACTTAAACAGAGTAAAAGTAATGTACATTGATCATAACGTAACAAAACTGGAAACATAACAATATATAAACTAAAACCCTTCAACTTAAAAATTAAAAAGTCATGATCTAATAAATAATTCATGGTTGAAAGCAGAATGAAAAATCACAATTATAAAGTGTCTAAAAATTAGTCATAAAACACCTCTATATCAGAATCACAGGGACCTATTTAAAAATTGACCAAAGAAAAATGAAAATAAACCTAAATACTTTTAATAACCATAAAATAATTAAAAAAAAACAGCGAATTAAGTTCCAACTAAAATGCCAGAAAAAAAGAGAAAACATAGCAATTTTTAACAGCATAAATTAAAGGCAAAAATTGTTAAGGTAGAGAAAGAAAAATCAGTGAGTGCAATTTAATAAGTCAAAATCCCAGTTTTGGTTAACAAAGTAGACAAAATACTAGTTAATCATGGGAAAAAGAAAAGACATGTGTATATACAATAAGAAATGACAAGAAGAAAATAGCTATTGAAACAGAAGAAACTTTAAAAATTCTTAAGGGACTATTTACAGATCATTGTGGCCATGGTAGACATGTAAACTTCACTACACCAATTTTCACTGAAGATAGAGAGTGTTACTAAGGAATAACAAGTTAACAGGCACAGAGGGACTTTACACTGAATAGTTCCAATAATACATAAATTATTCCAGAGTCTAGAGAATAAAGGACATGTTAAAATTCCTTTTTAACATTAATACCTAAACCTGATATAAACCGCTGAAAGGAAGAAAATTATAAAATGAATATCACATGTAAAACTACAAAAAATATTTCTTTAATAGAACCCAAGATCACAAGAAGAAAATTATATGTCATGATCAAGTAAGATTTTTTTGGAGGAATGCAGTATTTGTTTATTAGTAGTGACTATATTACTATATTGAGGAGGGCATGACAACCCACTCTGGTATTCTTGCCTGGAAAATCCCATGGACAGAGGAGCCTGGTGAGGTACAGTTCATAGGGTCACAAAGAGCTGGACATGACTGAAGTGACTTAGCATCATACATGCATGCATGCATATTACTATACTATACTAACAGATCTAAGGAGAAAAAAATATACGTTACTGTTTTCACAAACACACTCTCACTTGTAATTTTTTAAAACCCATTTTGAGTTTATTTTTGTGTATGGTGTTAGAAAGTGTTCTAGTTTCATTTTTTTACAAGTGGTTGACCAGTTTTCCCAGCACCACTTGTTAAAGAGGTTGTCTTTTTTCCATTGTATATTCTTGCCTCCTTTGTCGAAGATAAGGTGTCTGTAGGTACATGGATTTATCTCTGGGCTTTCTATTTTGACCCATTGATCTATATTTCTGTCTTTGTGCCAGTATTATACTGTTTTGATGACTGTGGCTTTGTAGTAGAGACTGAAGTCAGGCAGGTTGATTCCTCCAGTTCCATTCTTCTTTCTCAAGATTGCTTTGCCTATTCGAGGTTTTTTGTATTTCCATACAAATTGTGAAATTCTTTGTTCTAGTTTTGTGAAGAATACCATTGGTAGTTTGATAGGGATTGCAATGAATCTGTAGATTGCTTTGGGTAGTATACTCATTTTGACAATATTGATTCTTCCAATCCATGAACACAGTATATTTCTCCACCTATTTGTGTTCTCTTTGATTTCTTTCATCAGTGTTTTATAGTTTTCTATGTATAGGTCTTTTGTTTCTTTAGGTAGATATACTCCTAAGTATTTTATTCTTTTTGTTGCAATGGTGAATGGTATTGTTTCCTTAATTTCTCTTTCTGTTTTCTCATTGTTAGTGTATAGGAATGCAAGGGATTTCCATGTGTTAATTTTATATCCTGCAACTTTACTATATTCATTGATTAGCTCTAGTAATTTTCTGGTGGAATCTTTAGTGTTTTCTATGTAGAGCATCGTGTCATCTGCAAACAGTGAGAGTTTCCCTTCTTCTTTTCCTATCTGGATTCCTTTTATTTCTTTTTCTGCTCTGATTGCTGTGGTCAAAACTTCAACACTTTCTAACACCATACACAAAAATAAACTCAAAATGGATTAAAGATCTAAATGTAAGACCAGAAACTATAAAACTCCTAGAGGAGAACATAGGCAAAACACTCTCCGACATAAATTACAGCAGGATCCTCTATGACCCACCTTGCATAATATTTGAAATAAAAGCAAAAATAAACAAATGGGACCTAATGAAACTTAAAAGCTTTTGCACAACAAAGGAAACTCTAAGCAAGGTGAAAAGACAGTCTTCAGAATGGGAGAAAATAATAGCAAATGAAGAAACAGACAAAGGATTAATCTCAAAAATATACAAGCAATTCTGGCAGCTCAACTCCAGAAAAATAAATGACCCAATCAAAAAATGGGCCAAAGAACTAAACAGACATTTCTCCAAAGAAGACATACAGATGGCTAACAAACACACAAAAAGATGCTCAACATCACTCATTATCGGAGAAATGCAAATCAAAACCACAATGAGGTACCATTACACACCAGTCAGAATGGCTGCTGTCCAAAAGTCTACAAGCAATAAATGCTGGAGAGGGTGTGGAGAAAAGGGAACCCTCTTACACTGTTGGTGGGAATGCAAACTAGTACAGCCACTATGGAGAACAGTGTGGAGATTACTTAAAAAACTGGAAATAGAACTGCCATTTGACCCAGCAATCCCACTCCTGGGCATAAACACTGAGGAAACCAGAATTGAAAGAGACACGTGTACCCCAATGTTCATTGCAGCACTGTTTATCATAGCCAGGACATGGAAGCAACCTAGATGCCCATCAGCAGATGAATGGATAAGGAAGATGTGGTACATATACTCTGTGGAATATTACTCAGCCGTTAAAAAGAATTCATTTGAACCAGTTCTAATGAGATGGATGAAACTGGAGCCCATTATACAGAGTGAAGTAAGCCAGAAAGAAAAAGACCAATACAGTATACTAACACATATATATGGAATTTAAAAAGATGGTAATGATAACCCTATATGCAAAACAGAAAAAGAGACACAGATATACAGAACAGACTTTTAGACTCTGTGGGAGAAGGCGGGGTGGGATGTTCAGAGAGAACAGCACTGAAACAAGTATAATATTAAGTGTGAAACAGATCGCCAGCCCAGGTTGGATGCATGAGACAAGTGCTCAGGGCTGGTGCACTGGGAAGACCCAGAGGGATGGGATGGAGACGGAGGTGGGAGTGGGGATCAGGATGGGGAACACATGTAAATCCATGGCTGATTCATGTCAATGTATGGCAAAAACCACTACAATAAATAAATAAATAAATAAAATAAGATAAAACCTATCTGAATGGAATTGTATTTTATGGACATTGGATGTTATTCAGAATATAATGAGAAGTCAATGGCAAATATTCAAGCAAGACAGTAACATTATCTGATTTATGTTTCAAAGATATATCATTCTGGTTCGGTTTTATTAAATCCTAAAGACTTGCAGAGACATTACTTTGCCAACAAGGTCCGTCTAGTCAGAGCTATGATTTTTCCAGTGGTCATGTATGGATGTGAGAGTTGGACTATAAAGACAGCTGAGCGCCGAAGAATTGATGCTTTTGAACTGTGGTGGAGAAGACTCCTGAGAGTCCCTTGAACTGTAAGGAGATCCAACCAGTCCATCCTAAATGAAACTAGTCCTGAATATTCATTGGAAAGACTAATGCTGAAGCTGAAACTCCAATACTTTGGCCACCTGATGCGAAGAACTGACTCATTTGAAAAGACCCTGATGCTGGGAAAGACTGAAAGCGGGAGGAGAAGGGGACGACAGAGGATGAGATGGTTGGATGGCATCACCGACTCAATGGACATGAGTTTGAGTATACTCTGGGAGTTGGCAATGGACAGGGAGACCTAGAGTGCTGCAGTCCATGGGGTCACAAAGAGTCAGACACGACTGAGCAACTGAACTGAACTAAACTGAAAGACTTGCCAGAATTGGAATCAACATTCCAGAAAAGAAGAAGAAAAGATGATCTTTCAGGAAACAGTCTTAAAAGATCCTAGCCTATTTTCAAGCCAGGGGTTGCAAAAAAAGGGACCACAAATCCTAGGGAAGTTAGTTAAAAATTGTGAACTATTTAATGCACAGTTTCTTTTATATAAAAGTACCTATTGCATGATTTTTTTTTAATCAGACAGTTCAATTCAATGTGTTATTATAGCCTTTCTATAATAGAAAAGAACCCTTACAACTGTGTTAAATACAAACACCAAAAAATGGCTCTTTTCATCCAATTGGTATTAAACTGTTTTTAAAAGTGTTAATCTAGCCAGCCACAATTAAATTTTATTGATTTACATTTTTAATTACACATTGCATGACTGAAAGTTAATCTAATCTGATGATGTTTATCCATTGAGTAAATATTGGGAAGTAATTAGAAGATTAGACTTTCTCTTCAGTAGTGGCAGGCAGGGAAGAGGGATCATTCCTTTACTATATACTATTATAAACGTGTAATTGCCATACGAGACTATAAAGATTGAGCAGCATTTGTTAGTAAACATACAGATCAGGCCCTGTCTGTGTTTTCATCAGAAATCCTGAACTTAAAGCTGAAACTTGACACACTGAAGAATATAGAAGAAAACATCTGATAGGAATTGAGAACTGGTGTAGGTAAACCTAAAAAAACACGACTGGTATTTGCTGCTAAGTCAGAAAATCCTTTTTAATTAGAGGCATTGCCTTCCTTACCCTTTTTTCTGGTAATCATTAAGTCAGCTGAACTTGTTATTCGGCTCATATTTTTAAGCTCCTTATGTACATGTTCACAGGAAAACATGGTGCAAATGGCTCTCAACCTGCTTCAAGGGGATACGTTTCCTCTTGATTGAATTCAGCTACCCTCCCCTGAGAATAGGCTGAGAGACCCATTTTTCTTATTCTCTCAGCTGTGACACAACATTTTTTTTTTTTTAATCCAAGAATGTAATCATGTTGTTTCTTCACTTAAAATCCTTTAAAACTCTACCAATTGCATAATAAAGTACACACTTTGTTGTTTCCAAAATCCTGAACCTCACAGTAACTTTTCCAACCCCACTGAAACTCTCCCTCTGACTATTCTCAATTCTGTATTTTGGGATACATTTCCCCCTTCACCGGAAATAACATCCTCTTATTTACCTCTTGGGTGACATTCTATTCATCCATAGAAACTCAACTCAAATGTTATTACTGTCTTTGCCCAGAAATATCTGGCATATACATCACTTCTGTATATCCATAGCACTTGATGCCATATCTTGACTACAGGATTTAAAATGTTACATTATTGTTTATAAGTTTGTTTCTACCCAATATAGTTAGCTCTTGGTGTTAGGAGTTAAGTCTTCATTTTAAGTTTATTTATGTTTTTGTTTGAAAGTGAAAGTGAAAGTCACTCAGTTGTGTCCAATTCTTTGTGACCCCATGGATTATACAATCCATGGAATTCTCCAGGCCAGAATACTGGAGTGGGTAGCCTTTCTTTTCTACAGGGACTCTTCCCAACCCAGGGATCAAACCCAGGTCTCCCGCATTGCAGGTGGATTCTTTACCAGCTGAGCCACAAGGGAAGCCCAAGAATACTGGAGTGGGTAGCCTATCCCTTCTCCAGTGGGTCTTCCCAACCCAGGAATTGAACCAGGGTCTCCTGCATTGAAGGCGGATTCTTTACCAACTAAGCTGTCAGGGAATTTGTTGAGTGTCTACTGTGTACCAAGTCATGGATGATGGAGAGGGATGAAGGAGCCAGCCAGTGAGAATATGCAAGAGGAAGAAGGAGTCAGCGGATACAGAAAAAAGGTTGGCCTGTGTGAGAAGAACTCAAGAAGAACCCAATGAGACTAGAGCAGAGTGAGGGACGGGGAAAATGGTAATATAACTAAATGCATGTCTGTTTTTATACACCTCGTGCTGAGCCCAACAAAGAGAATAATTCATCAAATGTAATTTCCAAAATAAATATTGCTAACAAGATAAATCTTAATCAACCATCAGGGTGTTTAGCATAATTTTAAGAAATTATGGGGTACTATAAAATCATACATTTCATCACAAATGGGAAAATAAGGCCTAGTCAGACCCTGAGTCTTATTCTTGTTGACCTAAACAAATAGATTGCAAGACATTTCTCCAACAAAGTTTGGTTTATTTGAGATCAGTGGAGAATTGCAATTCTGAGTGCAACCACAGTGAGCTATGTGCAAGCTCCCCTATGCCGCCCCTCACCACAAGTTTTTGTAAAGGGGAAAAGGAAAATGAAAGGGTTATAGGAAACAAGGAGTCTATGGTTTTTCATTGGCTGAGTCCTTGCCAAAAAAATCTTCCCTCTTCCTGTTGATCTCTGCTATTGTTACAGCACACGAGGGCTCCCTCCCTCTATCTATCTATCCATCTATCTATCCATTTATATTAGATTTTTACACAAGAATCATTTGCAAAAGGGGGTATGTGACTCAAAAAAGTTAGAAAACTGTTGTTCCTAGAAATATTTAGTTACTGACTAAACCCCAATGTCTGTTCAAGTCACATTAACATCTACTACATTCTCCTGGGCAAACTATTATAGGCCAGAGCAAGCACATAATTACCTCAAAAGTATTATTCCTGAAACTCTTCCTTTGCTTTTCTTAATGTGGGATTCCAACTGGTTACTGATTTTCTAGATACAGCCTTAATATTCAATGACTCATTTCTGTCTTGCCTTGACCTTTGGACTTTGCATTCTTCACCATTTCCCTGGCTATTACCTTTGACTTCTCTCCCCAGCTCATTTGCTTTTCCCCCAAGTTATATTGCTTTGGGTCATATCTTCTAAACACTTCTTTTAATTTGGTGGTATAGCCCTCTAATGTTTGTATAACCCAGAGACAGTGCTTCCACCAAGCCTATCCCATTACTTCAATGAAAATGTCCATAAATGGACTTTGTTGGTGGTTCAGTGGTTGGGAGTTCACTACCAGCAAGGTGCACATGGGTTTGATCCCTGTTCTAGGAAGATTCCACATGACTTGGGGCATCTGGGCCCATGCACCACAATTGCTGAAGCCCAGGTGCCTCTGCAACAAGGGAAGCCACCACAATTAGAAGGCTGTGCACTGCAACTAGAGAGTAGCCCCCACTCTCTGCAATTAGAGAAAGCCCATGCACAGCAACAGTGACCCAGTGAAACCAAAATCAATCAATAAGTAAATGAAAATGGCCAGAAAGAGTCACTCTACAGACCTCCAAAACAACATTAAATGCAGCAACATTTGCATTATAGGGGTCCCAGAAGGAGAAGAAAGAAAGGACCTGAGAAAATATTTGAAGAGATAATAGCTGAAAACTTCCCTAACATGGGAAAGGGAATAGTCAACCAAGTCCACAAAGCATAGAGTCCCACGGAGGATAAACTCAAAGAGGAAAACACTGAGACACATAGTAATCAAACTGACAAAAATTAAAGACAAAGACAAAATATTAAAAGTGATGGGAAAAATGACAAATAACATACAAGGGAACTCCCATCAGGCTATCAGCTGATTTCTCAACAGACTCTACAGTCCAGAAGGGGATGGCAGGATATATTTAAAGTGATGAAAGGGGAGAACCTACAGCAAAGAATACTCTACCTAGCAAGACTCTCCTTCAGATTTGGTGGAGAAGTCAAAAGCTTTCCAGACAAGCAAAAGTTAAGAGAATTCAGTACCACCAAACCAGTTTTATAACAAATGCTAAAGGGACTTCTCTAGGCAGGAAATGAAAGATAAGGACGAGACCTACAGAAAGTCAACCCAAAACAATTAAGAAAATGGTAACAGGATCATATATATCATAATTACCTTAAATGTAAATGGATGAAATGCACCAATCACAGGACACAGACTGGCTGGGTGGATGAAAATATGTATTATGTATGTACTTCCATTTACCACATCACTCTGCTTGATCCCTCAAGTTGTATGTAATTATTTTACATTGTTACATTAATCATGTTCCCATTATGGCTTGCAATTGTAATTATCTTTTATTTTTTGCCTGGCTATCTATTTTGAAAATGGATAAACATCTTTTACTACTGTGTTTATGTAGCTATTACTTACTTAATACCATGGTACTATGACTGGTCAACAGAAAAATAATAGAATTCTATACCACCAAAACTACCATTTAATAGAAAAAACTGTAATCACTTTTTAAAATCCAGATGCATATAAGAATTATCTTTGAATTTTTTGAAAAATACAAATGATCAAGTATTACTTTGTTTCTCCAATGTTCCAGATATGTTTCTAATGAGCAGCCATGTTTAAAGACAAGTGGACTATATGATATTCTTTTACTTTTATCTAGTTTATTTCACTTTTCTATTTCATTTTCAGTACTCCCATTTCATTTAGTTTATGTTTTCCAATTTCTCCATCTCTCTCTCTTTTTTTAATTTTTTTATTTTTAGGTCTACACTTTTTTTTTTCATTTATTTTTATTAGTTGGAGGCTAATTACTTTACAACATTGTAGTGGTTTTTGCCATACATTGACATGAATCAGCCATGGATTTACATGTGTTCCTCATCCCGATCCCCCCTCCCACCTCCCTCTCCACCCGATCCCTCTGGGTCTTCCCTTTGCACCAGCCCTGAGCACTTGTCTCATGCATCCAACCTGGGCTGGTGATCTGTTTCACCCTTGATAATATATACATGTTTCGATTGCTGTTTCTCTCGAAACATCCCACCCTTGCCTTCACCCACAGAGTCCAAAAGTCTGTTCTGTACATCTGTGTCTCTTTTTCTGTTTTGCATATAGGGTTATCGTTACCATCTTTCTAAATTCCTTATATATGCGTTAGTATACTGTATTGGTCTTTATCTTTCTGGCTTACTTCACTCTGTATAATGGGCTCCAGTTTCATCCATCTCATTAGAACTGATTCAAATGAATTCTTTTTAATTTTTTTTATGTTCTTTCTCAAGCCTTTATCAAGCATAGTAGAAAAGTTATTGTATACATAGTATGGATAATATATATATATATATTTCAGCAAACCAAATAGATATACAATAAGCAACAAAGGTTTACCATATAACTCAGGAAACTATAGTCAGTATCTTTTAATAACCTGTAATGGAAAATAATTTGAAAAATAATATACGTGTTTGTGTATAACTGAATCACCTTGCAGTGTACCTGAAACACTGTAAGTCAACGATGCTTCAATAAAATATATATATTAAGAATTTAAAAAAAACAGTCATTCTAGAACAAGCGGTAGGACGTCATGAAATGCCAGTTTTCTACTTGACCTTCACTAAACTCTACTCTTGACTCAATTCCTTCCTTACTTTTATACTTTAACTCATTTCTTACAATGAAATTGCATTTCCACTCATTGCAGGAGTGGAAAGAACATGGTCATTTAGTGATAGAAGGCATGAGTTTCCATCTGTGAGATCCTGAACAATGAGCAAATATATCACAGAATCTCTGTAATTTATCCCTGCTTCATCCTTTTGGATAAATGGCATGGCACCATGTATGGGAAAACAACTATGAAAGTACAAATTGCCACATAAGGTTAATTCTGATTATGTTTTAACTGTAGACTCAAATTTCAGACTATTTCCCTTTGTAAGTGCAGTTCATATCTGTTTTCAGCCCTTTTTCTCTCTGAAGACACTGATTAAGTTTCTGAGTCCATCTTTTATGAAAGTTGATGACCTATGTGAACGTATCATGAAGGCCTCCAGGGCCTTGGAAGGGACAACTGGCAGGCTCTGAGGTTTAAGCTTATTTAGCTTATTTAGCTCTATGTATTATTTATGTATTATCTAAAAAATATTATTAGCTCTATGAATTATTATTAATACATTATTATTATTAATAATAATATATTTTAGCTCTATGTATTATTTATGTATTATTTAGCTCTATGTATTATTAGCTCATTGTATTAAAAATAAAATCATGATGAGCAACTGTGTATTTGAGTTGCAGCCAGATGAAAAAAGACCATATTCTTTAGCAAATCCATCTGCCAACTTTCATAGCCTGAGATGATGCAAAAATGTCACTCCATGATCTATGTCCCATTTTCTTATGATTATCTCTAGAGCTTGTAAAAATCTCCGTACTTTTCCTAGTTTAGTCCTATCTAGATTCCATTATACCTTGATTTAGTTGAACAAAATCCATTACGTAATGTTGTGTGGTAATTATTGCTTTAATAAGCCCAATTTTAACCTATTTTATCCAGTTCAGTGCCTTCCCAAATGCACTGACTGAAGTGAATTAAATTTTCTTCTCTTTCTTTCACCTTGCCCCAAGTTAATGTAGAGAATAATACGGTATTTTAAAAAAGTAATTGACTCTGCGTGGTAAATAAAGTTTTTAAATGACTCCCAAGATTCCTGCCCTCTTGTGTTATATGTAATATGTAATCCTGTTTCCTTGAATGTAGGTAAGGGCCTGTAAGTATGATGGTATAACACATATGTAATATGTAATCCTGTTTCCTTGAATGTAGGTAAGGGCCTGTAAGTATGATGGTATAACACTCCTCTGATTGTGCTATGTCAATTGCCAAAGGTGAAGAGACTTTGTAGATGCGCTGAAGATCCCTAATCTGTTATTATTGTGGTTATTAAGTCCAACTCAGCCATGTCTCCTGCATTGCAGGCGGATTCTTTACTGCTGAGCCACCAGAGAAACTCTCACTAAATCAAAAGACAGGTAATACCTGGTGAGCCTTACCAAATCAAGTGAGAACTTTAAAGGCAGTGCTAACGGTCAGAGATACAGTAAGTTAGTATGATTAGAACATTCCAACACTATCTTGCTAGCCAAGAAGAAGTACTCTTCCATGTTTTAAAGAAAGATACATTTCAGAGTCTATAAGTCAAAGATCTTACTCCTCAGCTACAAGGAACTAAACTCTGCCGACAACCACTGAATTTCTAAGAAAATCTCCAAATCCAGATTATATCACAGCTCTAGTGATATAATATAACCTTGATTTCAGCCTGGTGACCTTGATTTCAGTCTGGTGATTTCAGCTTTGAGACCTCTGACCCAGAGAAATGGTGAGATAATAAATTTTGTCATAATTTGTTAGGCAGTGATAGAAAACTAATATAGTCTGGTTTAATGTAAAAGGTAACAAGGTAAGCCAATACACTAGAAAATTAAACTTAATAAAAATAATAACTATATATAACCTATGAAGTATTAATAGAGTATCTCTTTGGCCTTTTATCTTCCCATCTGTGAAATAGTAATATGAAGGAGAATCTTATGTTTCAGTAGTGGCTTCTAGACCTTTAGCTTTTAGGGAACAGTAAAATTTTCATTACATTATCTTTGAGACCAATTCAGAATTTTCAACTTTTTATTTTGATATAGAAAGTATATAGTTATTATTATTATTAAACTAGTATGAAAAATGAAGAATGTTGTAATGCAATGGTGATGGTCAACTTTATGTGCCAGCTTGGCTAGGCAATAGTCTCCAGTTATACAATCAAGGTATTACTCTAAAAGTACTTTTAAAATATGATTAAGGTCCATAATCATAAGTAATAAGTTAACTTAAGTAATAGAGTTTATCCTAGATAATCTGGGTGGTCCTGAATTTGATCAGTGAATAAGGCTTGAGAGCAGACCTGAGGTATCCCTGAGCAAGAAGAAATTCTACCTGTGCATAGAAACTTCAGCTGATCCCAGAGAGTTCTAGCCTTTCCTTCTAGACAGCCTGTCCTGTAGATTTCAGCGTTGGTTTGACATTCTCCACAATGCTTAAAACCAGTATCTTTCAATGCCTTTTTTAATATGTACCTCCTATTGATTCTGTTTACCTGGTGGAACTCTGGCTGATACACAGCTATAAAATAATAAAATAGTAATAATTTAAAGTTAGGATGGCCTCCTATATCACAATTATTTTTATTCATTTCTTCAAAAACTGACATTGACATGAGGTTGGCTTTGGCATTCAATGATTTCATAGCACTGCTTTGAGCTTTACTCTTATCATTTTAAGCACTCATAAGCATCAGTATAAAAAGCAACCCCCCCCCCAATAAAATCACCCAATATCTTTACTTTGTCTAGGTGGAAAAGAGATAAACTGGGTAGCAGCAACATATAGATACCTCAAGCTTCTATATTATAAAGAAAAGAGGAAGGAGACAGGAGGGAAGAAAAGAAGGAAGACTGGCATCATCCAGCTGCCAGATTCCTCCATCTTCTGAATTAATCTCAAACACTTAAAAGGCAATGTCAAGTATGTATTTCATTTATGAGTTCTGGTCATATCAAACTCTCCTGCAGGTTTACACATAGAAGAGCAAGATTCACAATGATTGAAATGTCATTTTCTATGGAGAAGCTCAGCAGAATCCCTATTAGAATAAGCAATACACAACCCGATTCTCCACTTTTAGGAAGTATCTCTGCCCTGCTGATTGCTTCAATTACACACATTACTTTCAAAATCTGGGACTGACTTTTCCAGAATCTGCATCACAAAAGTAGTGTTATCCAAAGGAAGTGCTGTGCTTTCTTAATAATTACATTAGTCCTTGATAAGTACTTTATAGAGTCCATGAAAGAGGAACACCTTGTTTAAAAGCATTACATTTTATTGACACCTCTATATTTCTAGAACTCTTTGGTTGAAGATGTGGTAAGCTAGAATTTCCTGTCAGTACCTTCGCAATGGTTTTAGAGCTACTTGGCAGTTTTTAAATTGCTCTAAAATCCTTCAGGCCCTAAGAGCTCAGTTCTGCTCAGGGAATGTTTGTTGGTCATCTCACAATCCAGAGAGGCAACTTGTAAACAATTAATTGCAAATAAGGGGGATGGATGCAATAATATAGGACCTAAAGTTGCAAACTCCTGAGAATCCTAGTGTAACAACAATAGCAACAACGAAAGCCAAGTCAATGTTCAATCACTGAAGCTGGGAAATTGCTTTTATACATCTGAAGTCAAAAGAAATTACAGAGACTAAAATCAAGTTCCTTTCAAACTTGTTCTTTTTGATCAAGTTTAGCATAGATCATGCTACCCAGGTGACTCACGGATAGAGCATCCACCTGCCAGTGCAGGAGATGCGAAAGACTCGGGTTAGATCCCTGGGTTGGGAAGATCCCCTGGAGTAGGAAATGGCAACCAGCTACAGTATTCTTTTTTTAATTTATTTTTAACTGAAGGATAATTGCTTTACAGTATTGCATTGGTTTCTACCGAATATTAACATGACAGCCGTGGCCCCTCCCATTTTGATTCCATGGACAGCAGAGCCTGGTGGTCTATAGCCCATGAGGTCCCAAGGAGTTAAAACTGAGTTAATGCTCTCTGACATAAATCACAGCAAGATCCTCCATGACCCACCTCCTAGAGTAATGGAAATAAAAGCAAAAGTAAACAAATGGGACCTAATTAAACTTAAAAGCATTTGCACAATGAAGGAAAACTATAAGCAAGGTGAAAAGACAGCTCTCAGAATGGAAGAAAATAATAGCAAATGAAGCAACTGACAAAGAATTAATCTCAAAAATATACAAGCAGCTCATGCAGCTCAGACAGAAAGCATGACTGTCTCATTCAGCTGTGTAAATACAGATCATAGTTTAGGGGTCAATATGATCAGGCAGCCAGAATTTGCAAGATTAGGTAATGTAGAAGAGAATTCTAAGCATAGAATTCCATACACCTGCATGGCTGTGACTTTGAGGCTTTGGCCAAATATTAAAATGAGTATTCAAAGAGTGACACTGCATGGCACGGCAGACAACAGCTTCTGGGAGGCTAGAACTGAATGGAAACCTGGGGAATAGGGCTGAAATCAACCAACGTGGAGAGCGTTGGAGAAACTTAAATTTAACATCCCAGGTGTTATTTACCTGATACCCTAGCAAGGCCACACCTGCTATTCAGTCTCTCAGTCATGTCCAACTCTTTGCAACCCCATGTACTGCAGCACGCCAGGCTTCCCTGTTCTTCACCATCTCCTGAAGTTTGCTCAAACTCAGGTCCATTGAGTCAGTGATGCCATCCAAACATCTTGTTCTCTGCTGTCTCCTCTCCTCCTGTCTTCAATCTTTCCTAGCATCAGGATCTTTTCCAATGAGTTGGCTCTTTGCATCAGGTGGCAAAATTCTTGGAGCTTCAGCTTAAGCATCAATTCTTCCAGTGAATATTCAGGTTTGATTTCCTTTAGGGTTGACTAGTTTGGTCTCTTTGCAGTCCAAGGGACTCTCAAGAGTCTTCTCCAACACCACAGTTCAGAAGCACCAATTCTTCCTTGCTCAGCCTTCTTTATGGTCCGACTCTCACATCCATACATGACTACTGGAAAAACCAGTGAAAAACCAGTGTTAGTTGCTCAATCGTGTCAGACTCTTTGCGACCCCATGGACCCACCAGGCTCCTCTTTCCATGGAATTCTCCAGGCAAGAATATCCTGGAGTGGATTTTTATTTCCTTCTCCAGGGGAATCTTCCTGACCCAGGGATGGAACCTGGGTCTCCTGCATGGCATGCAGATTCTTTACCATCTGAGCCACCAGGGAAAAACCATAGCTTTGACTATATGGACCTTTATCAGTAAAGTAATGTCTCTGCTTTTTAATACACTGTCTAGGTTTACCATAGCTTTTCTTCCAAGGACTGTCTTTTAATTTCATGGCTGCAGTCACCATCTGCAGTGATTTTGAAGCCCAAGAAAATGAAGTCTGTCACTATTTTCATTGTTTCCCCATCTATTTGCCATGAAGTGATGGGACTGGATGCCATGATCTGTGTTTCTTGAGTGTAGAGCTTTTAGCCAGCTTTTTCATTCTCCTCCTTCACCTTCATCAAGAGGCTCTTTAGTTCCTCTTCACTCTCTGCCATAAGGGTGGTGTCATCTGCATATATGCCATTATTGATATTTCTCCCTGCAATCTTGATTCCAGCTTGTGCTTCATCCAGCCCAGCATTTCACATGATGTACTCTGCATGTAAGTTAATAAGCAGAGTGACAATATACAGCCTTGACGTATTCCTTTCCCAGTCTGGAACCAGTTCATTATTCCATGTCCAGTTCTAACTGTTGCTTCTTGACCTTCATACAGGCTTTTCAGGGGGCAGGTAAGGTTGCCTGGTATTCCCATCTCTTGAAGAATGTTCCACAGTTTGTTGTGATCCACACAGTCAAAGGCTTTAGTGTAGTCAGTGAAGCAGAAGTAGATAATTTTCTGGAATTCCCCTGCTTTTTCTATGATCCAATTGGTTGATGGCAATTTGATCTCTGGTTCCTCTGCCTTTTCTAAATCCAGCTTGTACATCTGGAAGTTCTCAGTTCACATACTGTTGAAGTCTAGCTTGGAGAATTCTGATCATGACCTTGCTAGCAATTGAAATGAGTCCAACTGTGTGATAATCTGAACATTCTTTGGCATTGCCCTTCTTTGGGATTGGAATGAATACTGACCTTTTCCAGTCCTGTGGCCACACCTAATAGCAGTGCTATGTTAGCATTCGAATGACAGCTCTTCTACATGAATACTAAGAAAAATTAAAATTACACCTCAGTGGTATAAAATTAATCCTCTATTAAATTAATAGGTTATTGGGAAAAAAAACTCAACATTCTCTAAATGAAGAAAACAAAATTCCCTCTTTCAACAATGCAGTAGTCATTCTGTCCATTATAAAATTTAAAATTACCAGATATGTTAAGAAATAGGACAAAGTCACCTATAACCCAGAGAATAAACACTTAACAAATACAAATACAGTGATAACACAGCTGATGGAATTAGCAGATAAGGACATTAAAGTGTCACACTTAAGTACTTAGATACCATTATAATGAAAGCAGAAATCAGAAAAAGTAAAACCATAAAAAAGAAACAAATGAAGCTATAGAATTATAAAATAGAATAAAAAAATGAACAATCCACTAAATGAACTGTTTAGCAGATTGTTGTTGTTTAGTCATTCAGTCTTGTCCTATCCTTTGTGAGTCTATGGACCCTAGCCTGCCAGGCTCCTCTGTCCATGGGATTTCCCAAGCCAAAATACTGGTGTGGGTTGGCATTTTCACCTCCAGGGCATCTTCCTGACCAGACCCAGGGATCAACCCACATCTCCTACATTGGCGGGTGGATTCTTCAAGCAATGAGCCATCTGAGAAGCCCCTTTAAGCTGATGGGACACTGAAAAATAAAAATCAGTGAATGGATATATATGCCAGTAGAAACAATCCAGACTGTAGCACAGAAAGCAAGGAATACTGGGAAAAAAATATCATTAAGCTACTGTAAATACTGCCTATTGTGACCTTCAAGTTTTGAGGACTCACAGATGGCAGGCACCGACGTGGGAGGGGCCGACTCACTGGAGTACATCAGCTGCCTCTCCTCTTTGGCCAGAGTGGCTCCTTCCCCATGTCTGAGACTTGAGTTCAGATTCTAAGGTTTGAGTGGCCAGGTGCTGACTTAGACTTTAATCACATTTTCTCCTGAACTGCACTGAACCCTTTGATGTGGCAGCTTCATCAGGAGTTGGCCACAAGTTGGAGGGTCTCTGTGGTTAACTCTGTTTATATGATGATGGGCAAGTCTGTGGCCTGTCACATGTCCATGTTCAGCCGCAACAGTCACAACTGTTACCACAAACACTCCTGGTGCGTTGTCAGACTGTGTTTGGCATGGATAATATCAACATTTCAGTGGAGTGGTCAGTGAGTTATAGGTAGGGGCCAAAATGAGGCCCAGTAACACCAAAGAATTGAAAAAAAAGACAGATCTAGAAGGGGAAAAAAAAAAAAAATTGTTGTAACACACCTTAATTCCAAAAGATGATGTCTTGGTCTAATGGGGCCAGTTTTAAAGTATCAAAGATGATGACTACCAGATCTGATTTGAAATGATAAAATATGTAATTTTATTTGATATCAATAAGCCAAGAAAAGCTAAGTACATAGTCAAGATCTTAGCCAATGTGGGAAGTATCTAAAGATTAAGTCAAAGGTGTGAAAATTGAGAAAAGAACATGCTATGTCATGTGAAATTTGGAGAATAAAACCAGAATTAGAATACATTTTCTTAGACTCAAACACAAGATGTTAGCCTATGAGATTTGCTGAGTGCAAATTCCAGACTGAGTCAGCAAAGCAGTAACCATGGAAAGAGAAAAGACCCTGGGTGTTGGGACAAGGACCTAGGTTGAGGCTCTATCTGAATATAAGTAGGAACAAGGAATACAGTTTGGAAAAGAAGAGTGACTTTTTAAAGCCATAAAGTCTTTCTATATAAATGAAAAAGATGAAGGCTCTGGTTGAACTGAGAGCCATGGTCTGGGAAACACATAAGCTCTGCCTTCTCAGCTCCCACTACAACTTTTATAGAAGAACTTTAATCGTTTCCACAGAAACCTAGGACTGCAAGGAATAGTTTGAAATCCATAGACATGGATACTGAAGGCCACCTCAGAATCTGGAAGTTGCATAAAATCAACAACTCTAGTGGGGCAGAAGTGGCAAGAATTTGAGAGTCTGATAGGCACCGTTTTTAAATCTAGTTCTCAATCTGTGACCTTGGGAAACAAACTCCTCCTGGGTTGCAGGTTTCTGCACTTGTACTTGTGGTGAAGGGTCTGGGGGGTCACTCTTAAGTCTTTGACATAAGATGAGGCCTCCACTAAATTTCTCCCAATGGCCTTTCTCAATTTTATTACTTTCTACTTCCTAATACTTGGGGTTCATATTCGGCTGGTTCAACCCAGCAGAGCTGCCTAGTTGTTTAAGACTGATGGAGATACACCTGTGTCTCTGATTTTAAATATTTTGAATATCATTCTCTCCAACACTGGACTAATGACTGCCATAAACTGGGGCATATGTTATGTCAGGCATTGTACTAATACAATATACACAAGAACTCATGCTATCCTCAACTTCACCCTCTGGTGGAAGTAGATTATCACCATTTTATAAATGAGGAAACTCTAATTAGATACTTCCTCAAAGTCTTAAAGACTTCCCTGGTGGCTCAGATGGTAAAGCGTCTGCCTATAATGCAGGAGACACAGGCTCGATCCCTGCGTTGGGAAGATCCTCTGGAGAAGGAAATGACAACCCACTCCAGTACTCTTGCCTGGAAAATGCCATGGATAGAGAAGCCTGGAGAGCTATATAGTCCATGGGGGTCGCAAAAAGTTGGACACAACTGAGTGACTTCACTTTCACATTCAAAGTCTTAAACTAAGAAGTAACAGTGCTAGATTGAGACCCAAGTCTCTTATACTACAAGTTCTTTGATGCTTTCACTAAATCATGCTCTCTGTCTTAGCATAGATAGTCCATAAGGAGAAAGTCCTAAAACAAAATAATGTGACTGATTATATAGTATGCAGGAAAAAATGGCTGCCAAATATATTCACTAATGGCTGAATATCATTAGAGTTTTAAGCTGGAATTCAAGAGAACTGGGAAAAATAAATAAAAACTTATTGTACAAATATGGCAAGATTTTTTTTCTGGTGTTAATTCAAATAGGCTTAAAATATAAACAGTGTCAATCCCTTAACTAGAGCAGTAAGGAAAAAATCTTAGTAATTTATTGATTTAACTACCTTTTGCATCATTAAGTTAGATGAAGATATAGACCTTATCTGAAATGGCAAGGGAGTCCAAGAAAGATCTATTAATAGTTTTAAATATTGGCTTAGTGACTAGGATATAATTATATTTTGTGTCTGTGCATTCACAGAGCATTAATTTTATGGTTAGTAGCTTATCTGCCTTTGAGCTAAAGAAGCTTTATATTTTTAATTGTGTGTCTAAATAACATGTTATGGTGAAATGATCTCCCATTAAAATGTCTGCAAGTTATTTTCTTTCTCCTGATGGCCAAAGATAAGGATGAGCATGATCTAGAGCAAAGAGGAACATTAACTATTACAGATTTTCTGCTTAGCTAAAGGAAGAGATGATCTTTAGTTTTCTGTTTGCTTATTTGTTTTTGATTGAAAGGAATGCAGATGCCCTTATATGGGGTTTTTAGAAGAAATTCAATTCATGGCTGCCTCCTCTGAATCCTCCACATTTAACTGAGCATCTTAAAGGACTAAAGCTATTTTGGTTTGGAGATATGAGATAATCTGTTTCCATTTAATTCAGTCTCTGATTTTGTGGTTACAAATGAGAGAACCCTAGCATCATTTTACATAGACAGTAGAATCATTGTGTTTGGTTAAAACTGGAGAAGGAAATGGCAACCCACTCCAGTACTCTTGCCTAAAAAATCCCATGGACACAGGAGCCTGGTGGGTTATAGTCATTGTGGTCTCAAAAAATCATACATGACTGAGCAACTAAATACCAACAGTTTGGGCAAATGCACTGAGTTTAGTAAACTGGATTAAAGTTCTTTATAATTGACAAAAATCCTATTAAATCAGTAATCTCAAATATTACTAGTTTCCCACAACCCTCAGCCTTGCAGAATTATATGAAAGCTTTCCTCTCAACTGAAATCCTACTTCCAAACACATGAAAACATCCCTGGATTTTGAAGGTCTCAAAGATGGCAGCAGAAGTAATCCTCTTAGTTCTCACATGGACTTAATTCCTCTTGCTTATCCAGTTTTTTTCATGCCCTACATCTAGAGTCTTTTTGTGCTCTTGCAGCACTCAAAAAGAAAAGGAAAAGCAAATCCTCTTTGGAAAAATGTTTGAGTTCCTAAATTATGGCAGAGATCAACACTTGTTAGGTTATCACACACAATGGCAAGACATCCTGGGAACTAGAGTTCAAAGAGCTTTCTCACCCCACCCATTAAGCAATTCAGAGGGATCCTGTTATGTAATTTGCAATGAAAAGAATGCCTTCATGAGTTAGCATGTTTCAAAATAGACTCAGGCAAAATCTGCAAGCCACATGGCCTTGTTTATCCAAGATGACAGGAATGGCTTTTCTATATCTGACTACCTCTAGTTATTTTTGCTTAGCCCTGTTCTGTTCAGACAACTAACTACTATAGGGAAATGTTAGCAAAGTTAGCTTCCCAAATAAGAGAATTCTAGTGATGACCTTTATTTTCTATGCTGATTGAGTTTTCATGTGTATAATTTAAAAAATCTGGAATGCTTGTAATGAATCCATATTCCTAAACAAATTAAAATTGGCATTCCCATAATAAGAGGTCTCTATGAGGGAAATTCTGCTTGCCACAGAAGTAACTGATGTTCATAATGATGACTTAGAGACTTTCAAAAGATTCTCAAGTGCGATCTGAGTCATCAAAAAAATCAAACTACCCATTATCAAACTTTTAATCTAATATCTCTTTATACTATATAATTATACTTTATTAAATTTTGTATGTAATTTACTATGAAATTCCTGTCCATAATCATTTCAAACAACAGCAAGTATACTGAATTGAATTTTGGCTATGTACGATACAGTCTGTATAGTCAAGGAGAACTAATACTTCTTCAAAATTTACTATTAGTATATTTGAAAACACAAGTAATTTTTTTAAATAGACACTGTCATTTAGAATAGTTTTAAATTTACAGAAAAGTTGTGAAGATGTTGTGGGGAATTCCCAAATACTACACATCCAGTTTCCTCTATTATTAACATCTTTCATTAGCATGGTGCATTTATAGCAGTTAATAAACCAACATTAATATATAATTATTATATAAAGTCCATGGTTTACAGTAGAGTTCATCTGTTACACAGTTCTATGGGTTTTGATAAATGTAATATCATCATTATTAAGTATATCATCATCATTAAGTATAATATCATCATCATTAAGTATAATGTCATCATTTTTCTATCATAAGAATGGTTTTAGCATCCTAAAAATCCCTTGTTCTCCACCTTTCACCCTTCCTTCCCTCCCTCCAAACCCCTGGTAATCACTGGTCTTTTATTCTCTTTTATAGTTTTACCTTTTCCAGAATATTATATGTAAAAATCATGTAGTATGTAAACTTTTCAGACTGGCTTAGCAATACACAGTTAAGTTTCCTTCACGTCTTCTTGTGGGTTGTATTGACATATTTTCCGTTGTATGTATGTACCACAGTTTATCCATTCACCTATTGAAAAGAATCTTGGTTGCTTCCAAAATTTTGCAACTTTGTATAAAACTGTCTTAGAAATTTTTGTGAGTATCTACAAAATAATTTGCTGGGATTTTGATCGAGATAGCATTGATTCTATTGTACAAATTCAGAAGAATTGACATCTTAACAATATCGAATCTTCTCACCTATGTACATGAAATGTCTTTCCATTTATTTAGATCTTTGATTTCTGTATCAGAGTTTTATAGTTTTCTTCATATACAACTTGGTTATATTTTGCCAGAATTATACCTAATTATTTCATGGAGGGGATAGTATAAATGATGTTGCAATTTTAATTTTAAATTTCAATTGTTCATTACTGGTATATAGGAAAGAAATTGATTTTTGTATATTAACCTTGTATCCTGAAACCTTGCTCTAACTGCTTATTAGCTCCAGGTTGCTGATTCTTTAGGATATTTGACATAATCATGTCACCTGCAAAACAGAAAGAGTTTTATTTCTTTCTTCCCAATTGGTATATCCTTTACTTCTTTTTCTTGTCTTCTTATGTTAGCTAGGACTTCCAGTATGATGCTGAATAGAATAAAAGTGATGAGATAGGACATCTTTTCCTTTTCCTTTGGGGAAGCTTCATGTTTGTCACAGTGAATTATATTATTAGCTACAGGTTTGTTGTAGAAGTTCTTTATTAAGTTGAGGAAGTTACTATCTCTGGTTTGCTGTTTTTAAATTATAAATGGGTATTAAAGTTTATTAAATGCTTTTTCTGCATCTGTTAATATGATCAAATGATTTTTCTTCTTTAGCCTGTTGATTTAATTGATTATAATTATTGACTTTCAAATGTTGCACCAGCAACATAAACTTGGGAGAATTTCCCTAAGTTGTGGTGTATAATTAACATCATACATTATTAGACTCAGTTTGTTAGACAGTAATATTTTGTTGAGGATTTTTGCATCTATGTTCATGAGAGATGTTTTCACTGGATATGAAATTCTAGTTTGGATGTGGTTTCTTTTTCTCTCTAGTATTTTAAATATTTAACTCTATTCTCTACTTACTCTGACACAGTTTTTAATCAAAAGTCCTCTATAATCATGGCAAGGGCAAAGAGAAGAGGAGAAAAAAAAAAAAAACTTGTCTGATTAAAAGATAAGGGAGACACTACACATGCACAGAAAGACTCCTTGGAGTCAAAAGTCAGAGGATAACTCCAGGTCATAATGAATCTTACTCCTCCCAGAAGCCTTCACTTTGAGATCAATCTTGGCTAAGGTGTGTGGGTGCACCCCAGAGGAGGGTCCTGAAACAAATTAAGCAGAGGGGAACAAAGCAAGGTGAATGGCCTGAGAGAAGACAAGGACCCAGAGAACTGCCACCTTATAAAGGATTTAAACTTCCCAAAAGCGTGCCTCTCTCTTAGAGCTCTCCCATGAGCCTTTATGACTATCATTTTCGTTTCAATAGTTTTTTACTTTACTCTTTGAAAAAAAAAAAAAAGAAGTCCTCTATAATTCTTATTATTGTTTCTTTATAGGTAAGATTCTTTCTCATCTGTTTTTTCTAAATTTCCTTCTTTTCTTTGGTTTTCTGAAGTTTGAATAGGCTATACATAGGGTTGTGCATGTGCATACATGTGTGTGTGTGTGTGTGCTTGTATACGGGTGTTGGTATTTATCTTACTTGGTGTTATCTGAATTCCTGAATCTGTAGTTTGGTATCTGTCATTAATTTTTTGCAGTTCTCATCCATTATTACTCCAAACATTCTTCTGCTCCTTTTTCTTCTTCTGGTATTTTAGTTATATGTATACTACACCTCCAGTTCTAACTGTTAGAACTGGACATGGAACAACAGACTGGTTCCAAATTGGAAAAGGAGTACATCAAGGCTGTATATTGTCACCCTGCTTATTTAACTTATATGCAGAGTACAGCATGAGAAACGCTGGGCTGGAAGAAGCACAAGCTGGAATCAAGACTGCCAGGAGAAATATCAATAACCTCAGATATGCAGATGATACCACCCTTATAGCAGAAAGTGAAGAGGAACTAAAGAGCCTCTTGATGAAAGTGAAAGAGGAGAGTGAAAAAGTTGGCTTTAAGCTCAACATTCAGAAAACTAAGATCATGGCATCTGGTCCCATCGCTTCATGGGAAATAGATGGGGAAAGAGTGGAAACAGTGTCAGACTTTATAATTTTGGGCTCCAAAATCACTGCAGATGGTGATTGCAGCCATGGAATTAAAAGACACTTGCTCCTTGGAAGGAAAGTTATGACCAACCTAGATAGCGTATTAAAAAGCAGAGACATTACTTTGCCAACAAAGGTCTGTCTAGTCAAGGCTATGGTTTTTCCAGTGGTCATGTATGGATGTGAGAATTGGACTGTGAAGAAAGCTGAGCACCTAAGAATTAATGCTTTTGAACTGTGGTGTTGGAGAAGACTCTTGAGAGTCCCGTGGACTGCAAGGAGATCCAACCAGTCCATCCTAAAGGAGATCAGTCCTGGGTGTTCATTGGAACGACTGATGCTGAAGCTGAAACTCCAGTACTTTGGCCACCTGATGTGAAGAGCTGACTCATTGGAAAAGACCCTGATGCTGGGAGGGATTGGGGGCAGGAAGAGAAGGGGACGACAGAGGATGAGATGGCTGGATGGCATCACTGACTCGATGGACATGATTTTGGGTGAACTCCGGGAGTTGGTGATGAACAGGGAGGCCTGGCGTGCTGCAATTCATGGCGTCGCAAAGAGTCGGACACGACTGAGCAACTGAACTGAACTAAACTGATACTACACCTCTTGATAATTACTCCACAGTTCTTAGATTTTCTGCTTTTTCTTTTCTCTTTTTATTTCTATTTGGGAAGTTTCCACCTCTAGCTCAATGATTCTTTCTTAGGCTGTCCTCAGCCTACCAAGGAGTCCATGAAAGTAATTCTTTATTTCTGTAACAGTGTTTTTGATTTCTACCTTTCCTATTGATTTTTCTTTGATTTTCTATCTCTTTGCTTATATTACTCATCTATTCTTACATATTGCCTACTTTTTCCACAAGAGCTCTTGCCACATTAACCACAGCTATTTGAAAGTTCCTGTCTGTTAATTCCAACATCTGTATCATATCTGAGTTTGGTCCCGCTGACTGCTTGGTCTGTTCAGTCTTGTTTCTCCTCTCCCTTTCCCTCCCCTCTTCTCCTTCTCTCTCTCCCTTCTTTCTCTTTTTCTTTGGCATGCCTTGTGATTTTTTTGTGAAAAAGCAGGCATATTGTATTGGGTAGTAGGAATTGAGGTTAAATATATTTTCAGTGTAATTTAGTTAGCCTAAATAGATGTTGGGCTGTGATTAATGTTTCCTGTATCTATAGACGCCAGAAGCTTCAGTCTTCTAGTACCTTTTTTATTGTCTCTCTTTCCTCCTAACTTTGGGCTTCCCTAAGTATTCCTCTTCAGAGACGTGCCTTTCTGCTGAAACCCACTGTAATTTTACTGAAGACTTTTTGGCATGGTACTAAAGTGTGGCAGAAAGAGAACTTTCTATAACCTTGAAATTAAAACTCAGTCTCTTAGAGGGCCTGTATCTTGGCAACACAAGCTTCACAAATGTTTCTCCAGTGATTTAGTTTTTATTCCCCTCTTCTCCCCACTCTTTTCCCTGGATGTTGTATTACTAATCTATTTTTGTGAAGCCTTGACCATTATTGAAAATATATTGAAATAAAAAGGCTGGAGGGGAGTTGGTTTAGGAGGAATTTCTTTCTCTCACTGAGATAAGGCTTCAACATAGTCCTTTCTGCTCAAGAGTGGGTCTTTGCTATGGAAAAAGCTCTGGATATATTTCACAATGTTTTAAAAACTATATTTTATATCTTCTCTTGCCCTTGACACTTGGGGATCCCCAATTCGGAATCTTTTTTGCTTTCTTAGATCTCCCTGACAGAAGCCTAATGTTGGTCATGAAATTGTAGAGGCTTCCAAGGCCATAGCCACCAGGAGATTCTCACTCTCAAATTAAGTCCACAATCAACCTACAGCAACTGATCAAAAGTAGTATTTCAGTGTTCCTCCCAGTTTATGGCCCCAGTGGATTCTGTTTCAGCTAAGCAGATCTCCTCTGTGTCTCTTTGGTTATCTCTCCAGATTTGGGGGTAGAGGTTTATCTAACAATCTCAGTTCTCTGACAGATTCAAAAAAATCAACTGTCTTTCAGTTTGCCTAACTTTGTCTTGTTGCAATGGCTTGGGGTGATGAATTCTAAGCTCTTTATATATTGGAACTAAAACTGAACAACAGTTTTTTTTTTCTTTTTTTAAAGATATATTATTTCATTTAAAATGTACATTAGTACTAAGATATAGGGAAGTTATTTGACAGACACTATCCAATTAGTAAGACAGAAAAGGAACCACAGTTTAAATTCAGATCATCTGAACCCCAAACTGTCTTTCATGTTATTTATTACCACATGCTGCTTTTGCACATTCTGTGTGCTGCTCCTTAGAATTACCAAGAGTAGCAGAGGGAGCAGGAAGAGCTGGTCTAAATTCAGTGGTTTAAAGAGCCATCTGAGATCTGCAATTATTTTCAAGCTGAAAAATAATTTGATTCAGTAACTACTATTCAAGGAAAGGTCAAATCATTTCCTATATACTAACTGATGGATATTACAGTTCAATAGCTTTCATGTAGGGAGTTTGTAATGTGGTCATTGACCTTGTACATTGGCACCTGAATTATAAAGAAGTAAATTTACTCTATAACTGAAAACTCACAAACATTGCAATAGGTCAACACCATATATCGCACATTCATTCAAAGGCCAATAAAAGCAAATACTGTAGCATTTGAGGGCTAGAGAAAGAGAGTGAAATAGCAATCAAAATGAAATATTGATTCTTCAGGTAATATTTTAAAACTTTTAGTTAGTTCCCATGTACACAAAAACATATGCTCCTATTATTGTTTATAATCATAAGTTTTAAAGATTTTTATCTGTACTATTATTAATCTCACAATATATGCAAAACAGATATTATCATCCATACTCTGCAAATAAGGAGAGTAGAGAGGTTAAGCAATTTACCTGGGTCATAGATTTTAAGTATTTGAGCCCCAAGAATTGACCCCAGATTCTTTGTTAACAAAGTCCATTTTCTTTTTACCGAAGAAAGCTACAGAGAAATTGATTTTCATGTGTTTTATGTGGGAGAAGTATAGAAGGGGAGTTTAGTGGAGAGGGAAGAAGGTGGCCAACACTGATAAAGTGATGATCTATATGCCTTACAAGTCCTTTCAGTGGCACACTTCAGCTAAATTTTCTCTGAGGATATAGTGTACGCAATGACAAAAGTGAGCTCCTGGTTTTGGTAAGAATAAATGCACAGGGCCCTTCCAACAGAAACTAGGCTACTATTCACTTTTATTCAGGAATAACCTGGGAGTATAATTTTGTCATTTGTCTGTATGGATATTCTATTTCCTCATGTATATGTGGTCTTGCAAAACAAAATATGCTTTTTAGTTAGTTTTGGAAATTCTTTTTATTCGCATGATAAACCAGAATCTTTTTTGTGCACTCCTGTATATTTTAATGGAGAAGGCCATGGCACCCCACTCCAGTACTCTTGTCTGGGAAATCCCATGGATGGAGGAGCCTGGAAGTCTGGAGTCCATGGGGTCGCTAAGAGTTGGACACAACTGAGTGACTTCACTTTCATTTTTCACTTTCATGCATTGGAAAAGGAAATGGCAACACACTCCAGCGTTCTTGCCTGGAGAATTCTAGGGATGGGGGAGCCTGGTGGGCTGCCGTCTATGGGGTCGCACAGAGTCGGACACAACTGAAGCGACTTAGCAGCAGCAGCAGCAGTATATTTTAGATGCTGAGTCAAAGCTGATTTCAAATATCTGGTTGCATACACTTTGGTTTATGTTGAAAAGTTCTCCCATAAGACTTCAACAGAATTTATCATGCAGGCCAATGATATAAGTAGTTTTACCAGTCTTACATATAATGTGCATGATTTCCATACTTTAAATTCAACTTTAAATAAATATTTTGTTATTATTTTATAATAATAATAATGAAATTACTTGTATTTCATAATCTCCACTAAGTCATGAGAATTCTAGCCCATAGTACACATTTACAAAGAGTATCTAAGGCTGAAAAATTTGTAAATAGGTGGAACAGATGGCTGCCTGATCAATTTCGCGTTTAGTGTTTTGAGGAAGTCATCTGCCTAAAAATATATCTTAAAAGCCTGTTTCATTGTGAGTTTTCTAACATTAGAGACCCAATCCTTTGGATTATAAAGAATTTAAAGCCTAAAGATCTAAGAATACTTTTATATTCAGTGACCTCCTACCATATTATAACATTTCATTTAGTGCAAAGGAGTAGAAATTATAGATAACATGGAGATAGGACATGGAAATGAACATATTAAAAGGTACTGTGAGTAAAACCTTTAATCTATGTTTTAAAAAGCCATTTAGATATCTCTATGAGGAATATCACTTTAAGTTTAGAAATAAATGACAATGTAGTTTGTAAAATATCTTTTCATCTAAGAGGATTGCCTTGTGGTAATTAGAGAAAAAGGTAACAAGATACAATCATGATACAGATATGATCTAGAGCCATTTATCCATAAGGAAAGGAGAAAGGAATACTATTTGGGAAGACTAGGATTGAATTATTTCTGAGGAAATGGGAGTTCAGATGAGCTCTGATGAGACGATAGTGGGAAACATAGTGGAATAAAAACACACAGGCTTTGTTTTAATCCTATTGCACTTGGGCAATTCACTTCACTTCTCTGAGGCTTAATTTAGTTATTTATATAAAGGGGAAATTGGGTAAATTGGTACTAAAACTAGGTATATGTTTGCTACTACTGTTACTTATATGTTTGTATCAGATATCACTAGTTAAGCACATGACTCTTTACAGATATCTAGATAAAGTCTCAAAATCTGTTTAAAAATTGCAGATAAATATAGATAATCTTATGGAATTTTAAAAAATTTTCTAGAAGTATTTAGTAAATATAGCAAACCTGTAGGATATAAGATCAACATAAAAAATCAATTGTAATTTCCATATTCTGGCAATGAAATATTAGAATGTGAAATTAATGATGCAGTTTAGTACCTCAACATAACTCTGCCTGCTCCATATTCTAGCCCATGCTTAGTAAGGTCCATCTTTAATTTTACCCACTCTAACAAATGTATGAAATAATGTCATTGTGGTTTTACCTTATATTAATAATTAATGATGTTTGCTATCTTGATATGTGCTTATCCATATAACTTCTTTGATTAAGTATCTGTTAAGAATTTTATCCATTTAAATGGGTTTTTATATCATTGAGCTTTGAGAATTTTTTTGTATATTCTGAATACATATTCAGATATATGATTTGCAAATATTTTCCCCTTTGTGGCTTATATTTTCATTTTCTTAAGACTGTTTTTAGCAAAGCAGAAGTTATTATTTTTACAGTCAAATTTATGAATTTGTTATTTTATACATTTTACAATATCATGCTTTTGGTGTTATATCTAAGAAAAAAATGCCTAACCTACTATCACAAACATTTTTTCCCTTGGTTTCTTCTAGAAATATTAGTTTTAAGATCGTGATTAGTCCTTTGCAAATTTACATGTGATGTAACAAATGGAATATCATAATTTTACATATGGGTATCCAAATTTTTCAGTACTGTTGAAACATTATTTTTTCCCATAGAATGAAATCTGCAACTTCACCAAATTCCAGTTGACCATACATGTACAAGTCTGTTTCTGGATTCTATTCTGTTGCATTGATCAAAGTATCTTAATGCCAATGCTTGATTACTGCAACTTTACTGAAAGTTTTAGCATCTGGTAATTTTTTTGTTTGTTCTTCTCTTTCAAAGTTGTTTTGCATATTCTATATCTTTTGCATTTCCATTTGAATTTTAGAATCATCTTTTCAATGTCTACAAAAGAACTTGCTCATATTTTTACTTGGATTGCTTTGAATCAATAGATAAATCAAGGGAATTGGCATATTAAAATGTAGTCTTCCTGCCAATGAACAATGTTTATTTATAGGCATAACTTGCTTTATTGTACTTCACTTTTTGTGCTTCGTAAGAATCATATTTTTATAAATTCAAGATTTGTGGCAACCCTGCATTGTCAGATGATGGTTATCATTTTTTATAAATTTTTTAAAATTAAGGTATATAATTTTTTAAAAACAGTGCTATTGCATACTTAATAGGCTATAATAGAGTACACACATAACTTTTATATGCATTGGAAAATCAAAAGATTCATGTGGCTAATTTATTTTAGTGGTCTGAAACTGAACTATCTCTGAGGTATGCCAATATTCTTTAAGTAATTTAATTTCTTTCTCCAAGTTTTTTCAATTTTCAGTATATAGGTCCTATACATCCTTTGATAGATTTTTCCTAAATATTTTCAGTTCTTGGTGTTATTATAAATTATTAGCACCAAAAAAATTATTGGACTCCCCTGATAACTTGGTTGGTAAAGAATCCACCTGCAATGCAGGAGATCCCAGTTGGATTCCTGGGTTGGGAAGATCCGCTAGAGAAGGGATAGGCTACCCACTCCAATATGCTTGGGCTTCCCTTGTGGCTCAGCTAGTAAAGAATCTTCCTGCAATGTGGGAGACCTGGGTTCGATCCCTGGGTTGGGAACATCCCCTGGAGAAGGCAAAGGCTACCCACTCCAGAATTCTGGCCTGGAGAATTCCATTGACTCTATAGTCCACAGGGTCACAAGCCAAAAAGTTAATGTAGCTAGTTTATTCTGCTGGTCTGGAACTGACCTATCTCTGAGGTATGCCAGTATTCTTTAAGTAATTTAATTTCTTTCTCCAAGATTTTTCACTTTTCAGTATATAGGTCCTATATATCCTTTGATAGATTTATCCTAAGTATTTCCAATTCTTGGTGTTATTATAAATTATTAGCACCAAAAAATTATTAGCACCAAATTGTTACAAATATATAAATACATCCTATATGACATTTTAAAATTTCACCTTCTAAATATTCTTTTCTAGTATTTGTTAGTCACTTAGTCATCTCCTACTCTTCATGACCCCATGGACTGTAGCCCACCAGGCTTCTCTGTCCAAGGGATTTCCCAGGAAGGAATACTGGAGTGGGTTGCCATTCCCTTCCCCATGGGATCTTCCTGACCCAGGGATCGAACCCAGGTCTCCTTCATTTCAGGAGACTGAGCCACTGTCTGAGCTGTACCGTCTGAGCCACCAGGAAAGCCTCTAATATAATTTTATTTATATTTATATAGCCATCTTGTATCCTTCAACCTTGCTAAAAGTTATTTATTTTCCTACTAGTTCTTTTACAGGCTATCCTGGTGGCTCAGTGGTAAAGAACCCACCTGCCAATGTAGGAGATGGAAGTTCCATCCCTGGGTCAGGAAGATCCCCTGGAGAAGGAAATGGCAACTCACTCCAGCATTCTTGCCTGAGAAATCCCATGGACAGAGGAGCCTGGCGGGCTACAGTCCGTGGGGTCATGAGAGGGTCAGACAGGACTTGGCACCACCACCACAACTCTTTGCAGATTAAGTCACATTTTCTCTGTAGAAATCACATCACCTATAAATAAAGACAGTTTACTTCTTCTTTCATATCCAAATGCCTTTTTCTTTCTTTCTTTCTTGGCTACACTAGAATCCCCACTGTATGCTAAATAGAAGTGTTGAAAACAGACTTCCTTGTCTAGTTCTTGATTTAAATAAGCTGGTCAGCTGGCTCCTCACTTGCATTGTTTCCAGTTAAAAACTGTTCTGTGTTCCTATCTTTTTTCCTTTATACATAATGTTTCTGTTTTGTTCCGTGGCTGCTTTCAGGATTTTTATCTTCACCTTTTGTTCCAGCATTTAAAGAATCCACCTGCAGTGCAGGAGATACAGAAGATGCAGTTCGATCCCTAGGTCAGGAAGATCCCTGGAACTAGGAAATGACAACCCCCTCCAGTATTCTTGCCTCAAAAAATCCAAGGATATTGGAGCTTGACAGGCTATAGTCCAAAGGGTCACAAGGAGTCAGACACAACTAAGCATAGTTCTAAGTAATATGATTATGATACACTTTAGTGCTAGTTTCATTTTTATTGTTTAGAGTTTATTTAGGCTCTTGGAACTACAATTTTATATCTTTTTTTAAAATTGGTATTTTTCAACCAGTATGCCTTCATATATATATTTTTAGAAAGATGGTAATGATAACCCTATATGCAAAACAGAAAAAGAGACACAGATGTATAGAACAGACTTTTGGACTCTATGGGAGAAGGCGAGGGTGGGATGATCTGAGAGAACAGCATCGAAACATGTATATTATCAAGTGTGAAACAGATCGCCAGTCCAGGTCAGATGCATGAGACAAGTGCTCGGGGCTGCTGCACTGGGATGACCCAGAGGGATGGGATGGGGAGGGAGGGGGGAGGGGGGTTCAGGATGGGGAACACATGTAAATCCATTGCTGATTCATGTCAATGTATGGCAAAAAACCACTACAATATTGTAAAGTAATTAGCCTCCAACTAATAAAAATAACTGGGGGAAAAATAAATAAAAACAGAAAAAAAATAAATAAAATTAAAAAAAAATAAGTAAAAAAAAAAAATCCCCACCCCCAAACTTCTCCTTCAGAGACTCCAGTTAAAGGTTTATTAAACTGCTTTAAGTTGTTCCACAACTTATTGATATTCTTTTTTTTTTTTTTAATCTCATTCTTCATCCTCTGTGAGTTTTATTTTGGAAATATTCTTTGCTAAGTATTCAAATATACTGATTTTTTTTTTTACCTCTGCAATATCTAACCTACCACTAATCCAATTCAGTATAATTTTTCATCTCAGATACTGTACTTTTCATCTCTAGAAGTTTCATTTGTTTTATTATTATCTCTTCTGTTTCTGAACATGTCACGTTCAACCATTTCTCTAGCTTCAGGACATATGTAATGTAATTCGCTGGTGGCTCAGATGGTAAAGAATTTGCCTGCATGCAGGTTCAGTCCCTGGGTCAGGAATATCCACTGGAGAAGGGAATGGCTGCTGCTGCTGCTGCTAAGTCACTTCAGCCGTGTCTGACTCTGTGCGACCCCATAGATGGCAGCCCACCAGACTCCGCCATCTCTGGGATTCTCCAGGCAAGAACACTGGAGTGGGTTGCCATTTCCTTCTCCAAAGGGAATGACTACCACTCCAGTATTTTTGCTTGGAGAATTCCATGGGTAGAAGAGCTTGGTGGGCTACAGTTCATGGGGTTTCAAAGAGTTGGTCATGACTGAGCAACTAACAGTTACTTTTTCACTTTATCTAACTTTTAATATCATTGACTGCTAATTCTATTAGCTGTATCATTTCTGGATCCATTTCTACTTATACTCCTTCTTATGAACCATAATTTCCTTCTTCTTGGTGTGCTTATAATTTTTTCTTTTATTGGATGCAAAGTACTGTGAATGTTACCTGTTTGGATGCTGAGTATTTTGATATTTCAAAAATCTTCTTAAGCTTTCTTTTGATATGTGATTAAGTTACTTGGAATTTTTTTGATGTTTCTGAATTTTACTTTTAGCATCTGTTAAGAGGGATCAGACCACCATTTAGTTCATGGCTAATGTTTCCAAAGGCTAAGCAAGACTCTTTTTACTAGTCCAATGCTCTATGAACTATGAAGTTTTCAACTCTGTTCTAAATATACTCTACACCCAACTTTTTATAAGATCTGGGCATTTTGTTCCTTCTAATCTTGTTCTCTGACCGTGGGTAGTTTCTTTAAACGTGTCTTGATCAGTGCTTAACTGATTACTTAAGCAGGACTCTAGAGAGATCTCTGGAATTCTCCTTTCTCTGACACTATGTCCTATGAACTTTTGCCACTTTGGCTTTGAAAGATTCCTAGCTTGACCTTCTTAGCTCACTGTATACAATGGACTCTGCCAAAGTTCACCCTCTCTGCCCTGCAACCTGTAAATTACCTCCAGACATTGATCTATTGGAATCATAGGGTTTTCCTCAATTTTTCCTATATCTCAGTGATTATTGTCCTCTGCTACCTGATGTCCAGTAACTCAAGGGCTAATTTTCATATATTCTGTCCATTTTTTAGGTTTTTTCAAGAACAAGGGTAAATATAGGCCCTGTTACACTATTTTAGCCAGAAGTACAAGTTTTTGACATTATTGATTATTGCTGTATTAAATGACTGTTTAACATATAGTTTCTTATCAAGAGAAAATAGAGATTTGAATAAATAAAAAGAAGCAGAGAATTTTCCAGACAAAGCGAAGACTCTGGGCTAGGAATGAGCTTCTGGGTTTAGGTTATATCAAGAAAACTGGTGTTACTGAAAGAGAACAAATGAGGGAAGATAGTTGTGAACAGCTTTATAGAGATGAGAAAGAGATAGGTGATACCTATCTTAGAGGGTTCTTAGGACCCTCTAAGAACTCTGAATAGCTTTCAAATCATCCCATTATATTGTGGTTCTGATCAATATCAACATCCATTTGGAACAACATGGATCTAAAGGGTATTATGCTTAGTGAAATAAGTCACACAGAGGAAAACACATATGAAATCTAAATCAATTATATAAGAAAAACAAAATAAAAACAGACTCATTGATACAGATAGCAAATTTGTTGTTCCCAGAGTGAAGAGAGGAGTGAGGGATGAGCCAGATAGGTGAAGGGAATAAAGAGGCACAAATTCCCAATTATAAAATAAACCAACCACAAGGATGTAATTACAGCATAGGAATATGTTCAATAATACTATAACTTTTTATGAGGGCAGATGGTTACTAGACTTATCATGGTGATCATTTCATGATGTATTTAAATGTTTAATCACTGTGTTGTATACCTGAAACTAACATGATATTACACAACAATTATATTTCAATTTTAAAAATTATCTTAAATGTTATTTGGAGAATTTACTCTAGGAAATAAGTGTCAGAATAGGGACGAAATTTGGGGATCATAATAATCCAAATGAGAGAAGTTAGTAGATTTGATTTCATGTGTTAGCCATGAAAGTGGTGAGTAGCAGTCAAATCCAAAACATATTTTAAAAATTAAAAACTACAAGACTTTTTAATGAATTGGAGGTCAGGTATGAGGAAAACAGGTAAAGCAAAGGAACTCTGGGGTTCTGGCTGTAGCAATTCTGCTATCTATTCAAGTGAAATTTAGGAGAGAAGCCACTTTAGAGGTAGAGTAAGTTGAGAGTTAAATTTGGGGCATGCTGAATTTGAAATGGCTATGACATCTATGTGGAAATCAAAGTAGCCTCTTAGAATCAAAGTGTAGCCTTCTGCAAATTAGTGTTACAGTATAGCAGTAAAAACTCACTAGATTCATCAAGCTGTTTCTTATCTCCTCTCTCCACTATCAACCTATCTCCTCAGAAGTTTACACTAAGATTTAGTTTTCTGAAACAGGACACACTATAATCTTCCACTATATTCCTCTTTGATATTCATATTTTTTAGTCCTCAGTCCTTATACCCTGTAAGAGAAGTCTCATTTTGTTCAGATTGCCTCTTTGAAAAAGAAGCTTTTCAAAGGAATTATATAGTCAGCTTTATTCTTTTTAGATTAGTAAAACTGTATAACTAGCTCCACCAAAGACCCCGGGTCTGAAATCAGGTTTTGTTATAAGAAGGAAAACTTGATTTTCTTAAGGCTATCCATTGGAATACCAGAAACAGAGAGAAACAACAAGCTTCTCCTCACTGTTGTGTACAAGGTTTTCACTGTTATTAACTCCCCCTTATTCCCATGTAACTCTGAAATGGTGTAAAAATTTTATTCGTCTTGATAAAACTGAACAATTCAAGAGTAGATTTATGTCTTCTTATCTTTCTTCCACTGTACTGGTTACTTTTGATAAATTGAAAAATATGAGACTAGTAATTAAGGGGTGTGAAAGAAGATTCTGAAGAAAAATAAGAGGGAAGAATTTATTTCCCAGTGCTGCTGACAGACTTGATAGTCAAATATTATTAATAACAATAAAATTATTACATCACACTTTGTAGTATTTTGTGCATTACTATCCCATTCATATCAATCAACATATTCTATATTTCTAGAAGAGATGAACTAATTTGCTGGATAGTCTCACCTTAAATTCTCTTACATTTCTCTGAAGTTTTATTTAGGATAAAAACATTCTCAAAAATAAGGACTATGACATATAAACTTGACCCATTTAAATTGAGATAAAAGAATATGTTTACCCCAAAATAATACAACTTTAAGAGCCTAAGGTTGAATTCAGAATAGAGATGATAATTCCAGGCTATGATTAAGTAAGTTGTTAAGGAGTTAAAAGTACTTGCCATTAGATGAATTAGTTTCATATGATTCAGTGATGTGCTGTGGGCATCCAGATGGATCATGAAAATATTTTCTTTATTTATGTGGCCAACATTATGCATCACATAGTTGGTTTGTTATATGAAGTGTCAACCCTCCTAACTGGGATGTTATTTTTTCCTGATGGTATTTTCCTCCACATCTGTGCACAACAATCTCCATCATTCTTAGCCTCAGTTTCCAATTCAATCCATGCTTGAGTAGAGAGCATGTGTGGCTTCAGTTACAAAAATAAGTGTGTATTTGTGGGTAGGTAAGTTTGGGAGACTAATTATTAAATTTCTCTGCCTGTTGGAATCAAAAGGAGCTTATGTTCATATTAGCTTGATTAAAGACATTTCTTCTTGTTCTACAGCTGAACTAAGGATACTCCGTTTCCTCTAAATGAGTTGGGCTCACACACACACACACACACAGCTGATAAAATCAAAGAAAAGAAACTTTTCATACTACTTCTCATTCTTCATAGATCTAGTGATTTGACAGAGGTCAATCCCTCACTGGAAAGAAAGTAAGAGATTAAAAGCTTCACATACTCTAGGATATCAAAATGGCCTTACATGCGGCTGCAAATGAAGGGACATCTTCAGGAAGTCAGTGTCCATGGACCAGGCAATTTGTCAGTTTCACCCTGTGGACTCTACCAGCCTTTTGAAGACATTACATTATTGTGAGTCTAACCTTGGTTTTTTATGCCCAAAACCTGATACCCTACTTTATCTGCCTTTAGTTCTAGGCTAAGACTGGTCCTTCTTTAATCTGCTCCATCTTGCTATGAGCATAGAGTAGTGTTATTCTGGTTCAGGGAAAAACTGAAATACAGCATTTGGTGGACACTGTAATTCACTCTCAACCCCCCATTAACCCTTGCTAATAATTGACCTATAGAGAATATATTCATGGGTCACATTTGTGACCAAACAAGCATGAAGGAACATCACTGAGGTAGGAGTTAGTCTAAGGAATATCTCCTCACTCCCAAGAGGGAGTCACAGAAAGAGGCCATCCTGTTCCTTAAACTGGATGTTGTCTTCTCTGAATGTAATTGTACAAACAATATAGCCATCTATCTATATAGACAGAGAAAAAAACCTCCCAAAGACAGAAGAACAAAAACATAGAAAGAACTAGGATCTTTAGTGATTCTACTGATTCGCTCATAACATCATTTCAGAGTCCACCCTCTGGTATTCCAGTTATATGAGATGATACACATCTTTATTGTTTTCTCATATTTTGAAAGAAGATTGTTCTTATGGGAACAAAAGAATCCAAACTGATTCTTAATATTAGGGTGTTGATTAAGGACCCTGCCCACCAAGGCAGGGTGATTCCTTTCATCATGAAGTCTAGAGTTTCTACATGATGCCTTAATAGGAAAGCATCAGTAGGCAGAAGAGGCTTGCTTTCTTCCATTTATAAAGAGGTGCCAACTTAAAAAATTAATTCCTTATGTTCCTGGAACCCCCCCGCCATGTAACCTTTTTGTGTGTGATAGCAATAGTTAAATTCTTCTGAAAGGAAAGGTCTGAATCTTCAGATTTGAATTAAGGAAGTCCTACCAAATGGAACTTTTATCACACACCCTAGTGAATTATACCTGATCTCATTTGTTTCTGGTTTGGAAAGTATCAGTAAGAATAAATAGACTGGAATCATAACATTTTATGAATAGATTAGGTATCTAAAAGTTGTTGAATAAACTGAAGAATTGCTGTGAAAAAGGGAATTTATATTAATTCCTTGGTGCCTAACATTTTCCTAGATGCATTTTCTTTTCTATCTGTCTGAACTTGAGAGGCCTCAGGGGAACCTTGCTGCAAACCTACTTACTAAAATAGAAATTAGGACATTCTAATCATTCTCAGGACCAAATGAAAAAGAGGCAAGAGTTGGAATTTGAAAGACTTACAACCCTGCCTCCTTATTTTCATTTATAATAGATCAATTTGGTGTTATCTTTTTAATTCATATAAAATAAATGCATTAATTAATGGTTAATAAAAATATAATTATGATTTCTTATGTGATAGTTTATTACATTTATTAATAGACACTTGATGTCCTACATATTGCATTTATGATGACTATTCTATTGAGATGTTATATGGTATACCATAAAATGTGTATCTTGATATGTTGTATGGTATATCATGTTATATGGTGTATTCTTTGCTACATATGGTACATTATTGGAGTTATAACGCTGAGTTCTTATAACATTTCTGTGTGATATGGGGCAAGCAAGATTCTGTGAATCTCACTTCTCTCATTACTAAAGTAAGAATGATATTTGATTCATCTCATGTAGTAATTGTTGTTTCTTACACTGCAAATTACATACAAAAAAGAAGTTGTGTCTCTAGCAAAATGCTAGGTTTGGCTGAGACATAAGAAGCTTATTATCTAATGCATAAATTAAATCTGTTGTCTATTGGAATCTTGGCTGGGGGATGGAGTGGGTGGTGAGACAGATCTACAGCTATAGGATGTATAGTTGCTGTCAATTAGGTTTCAGAACCTCTTATCCGGATGAAAATAAGCCACTAGAGCATTTTGAGCAGAAAAATGACATGGTCAGATTTGCATTAAAAAAAAAAAATCAAACAACTGTGTTGAACACGGCAGGAAGGGAGTCCAACCCAGGGGATAGAATTCAGAGTAGAACAAATAACAGAGAACCAGACAAAAAGAGAAAGCAGCAAAGAAGCTGGCAAGCAGGGCTGAAGAGGGTGGGGGAATAGGGAGGGGAGAATAGTAGGACATGAGGTTAGTGGTCCAATAGCATGCAAGCCAAGGAAGGCCAGATGGCCAAGAAAAGGAACATGACCTTTACACAGAGAAGGGAGGAGCACTGGGGGATTTTAAGTAAGACAGTGGCAGGATCCACTGCTTGGAAATTGACTTTGACCTCATTGTAGGCGGGATCATCAATGAGAGTCACCTTAGCAAAGGGTTATAGACTTGAGGGATATGTTTCCTTAGTCCAGGGACCCTTGGGCAAAGGTCTGGAATAGCTGGTTCCTGACATCTCTGTCTGAACTCCAGTTTCTAGAGAATGCTGATCAATTCAGATTAATAAAGACAGGAAAAGAAGACACAGAAAATTCTGATTTATGGGAAAACGGTAAAGAGAAAATAAATTCAAATACCCTGGTGCATGTAAAAGAAAGGAAGATTTCAAAGCCAAAATATCAGTCATCTTTTTACTCGGGAAAAATAAATGACGTCCTATTATTTTTAACGTAGTGAAACAACAAACAATAAATTGTGTCTGTGTCTATAGTTGGTTGCAGTAACTATACACCCTGATTTCTTGTAAGAATCCCAGTTTTCAGTACTTGGCCTTGTAGCCATGTGTCCCGTGTTTCTGTGACCTATGTTTTTGGGGGGAAATTGGTTACTATTGTTTTAATTCCAGCTCTAGCTTCATTTGACCATGTAAATAATTTAAATTCCAAGTTTATTATAGTGAACAGAATTGGATTTGCAATTAGATAGATCTCTATTTGTGCGCCTATTTCTTCTACCTGACATTTGAACAGGTTTCTGAAATTCTTGGAACTCTTGCTTCTTCTTTTAATATCTATTTATCATAAGGGTCAAAAAAAACTAAGTTGGATAATATACCAGATCAGTGCCAGATACATAGTAGACTCTTTATGTAAAAGCTAAAGCTAGTTGTCTTTTTCCAGCTTCCTTTCTTCATTTTGAAGATGGGAGATGGGGGAGAGAAGGGAGAAGAGCTGAAGTGACATCCTGTGGACCCCAAGCTGTTGTTTCCCTGGCTGCCTTCGTGGCAAACATTCTAATTGATTGCAGCCTTCTTGGCTTTGAAACCAGGAGGAGCCTCAAAATCCTTCCCCAAACAGAAACTTGAGCTGCTTGTACCAGCTTCATGGATGTGACATTTGAGATGAAACCTATTTGCTATCCCTGGAGTAAATACTAAGGTTGCAGCTGAGACAATCTGAGCCCCTAACAAATGGAGCCCAATGTCCAAAATCCACAACAGAGTGGAAGGGAAATTTTTCAAACTATGAAGATACGAGTTATAAGATGTAGTATAGAACAGCCTGCTGTTGGAGCCTTTTGAGGAACCCTGAGAGAGGAGATGGGCCTGGAACTGGTCTTTGTAGTAAGCTGATATCTGAGCCCACAAAGTTGTCTATGTTTTAATCCCTGGAAACGGTGAATATGTTACTGTACATGGTAAAATGCAATGGTTAGAGAGCATCACCAACTCAGTGCACATGAAGCTGAGCCAATTCCAGGAGACAAAAGTGGGGGGCAGAGGAGCCTGGCATGCTATGGTCCATGTGACTGCTAGGAGTCGAACATACTTAGTGACTGAAAAACAACGTGCCAAAATACATTTTTCAGTTATGTTAAAGCATCTTAAAATGGGGAGACTATCCCAGGTTATCTGGGTGGGCCCAACATATTAACAAGGGCTCTTATAAAAGAGAGAGGGAGGCAAGAGAGTGACGATCAGAGGAGATAGGAAGATAGAAACAGGGGGTTGGAGCTGCCACAAATCAAGAAATGCAGGCAGCTTCTAGAGACTAGAAAAGGCAAGGGACTGATCAACTCCAGATCCTCCGGAAGGGCTGCAGCCTTGTCAACACTGATTTTAGCTTTGTAAGACCTGTTTTTGAACTCCTGACTTCCTGAACTATAAAATAATAAATCTGTGGTAAGCCACTAAGCATATGATAATTGGTTACCATAATGGATAGGGAATTCATATAGGCTTTGAAAGAACAGGTTAGAAAATAAAGAGGGGCCATTTTGGTGACTGGTAGATGATTATCAGATGCTTAAACATGAGGATAAGGCAGGTGTATGGTGGGGAAGGATAGATCCAGACCAACTTGAAAGGGTGGGACAGGCTGCTGACAAGAATGAACACAGCTCAGGAGTGAAGCCCTTGGACCGATCTAACAGGAAGAGTTTGAATCCTACCTACTGAGTAACTTTTGTCCAGCTACTTAATTTCTGTAACACTGCTCTTCTTTATCAGAGTAAGAATAACACTACTGCCTGTTCTGTAGGGTTAAATGAGGCAGTAGGTGTAGAGTGTCCTGTACTAATTAAGTGCTTCATAATGGAAGCTGCCCTTTTTATGACTGAAAGGCAAAGCTAAATTTCCAGTTTGCTAGGTTATAGAAAATTCTGAATGGCAGAATGAAATTAAGTTTTACCTCTTCAACATTGGGTGACTGTTTGAAGATACTGAAGAGGAAAATAACTTAAAAACACAAAGACACTCTATGGCAAATTGATATGGCAAAGACAAAAGACAGGCAAATCATCCACTTCAGGAAAAGTCTGAAGGATGGAGGTTGATGTGCACATTAATTTATGAAAAGTAAGGTGTATGTTGTCAAGCATCCTGGTTGAAGCCATTAGATGCTTTACATACAGGGGCAGAATTTTGCAGTGGAAACACCAGTCACCTGTAAGTTAAGAGATAAAGGTTCTTACTCTAAATGTGTCAGTCACAGGTTACTACTTTGAGAAAGTCCCAAATGTATAGAATGTATATGGTTTGAGGTCCTCACTGGTGAACTCAAACAGCCTTCTTGGCCCAGCAATTGCTGAGGCCATGCTACTTCTGGGTCATACTTCTCTGGGGGCTTATCTTCTCTGTGAGGACAAGGTCAAATGATTTATCTTCGGAAAACTGCGAGGATGAAAGGGTCCTCCAAAAAATAAATTATTTCTAATTGCTATGAATCTCAGTGATTAAGACCTGCACATACCAAATAATTAAATCTTTTATAAGGATGAAGAGTAGCTATCGGACATTAAAAAGGTATAAATCAACATGCAGATATTGTATTTTTTTAATGTAATTAGATCATTTCTATCTATCCTAAACATCTTCTGTGTTGCATCTTTTGGTCAGGATCTTTTGCCTAAACAAACCAGAGAAAGGGAATGACTTCAGCCAGGATTTCATTGTAATGTATGCAGACCATAAATGGGTGTCCTGCTTATGAAATGGCATGGTTATTATTGCAAGAGAATTACACTCATCAGGGAGAAATATAAATTTCCAATATAAATTTCCCAAATAGCATGTAAAATAAGAAAAAGAGAAAAGACTTCAAATAGATTTAGGTCAAAACATTTTTCAATAATAAGTGGAAACAGAATGCTTCCTGCCTTTAGCCAGTAACCCAGTGCCTGACCTAGACTTTGGTGCAAAGTCAGATGCTGGCGATAATTTGAAGAAAAGTTTTGTCATCAATAGCCGAGAGTCAACAGTCAGGGCATCCGTGACATGAAAGGAAGCTATTTAAACCCCTATTTTTAGAGGATCAAATAAATAATACAGCAGTGAACAGGGAGGACTACAGATACTCCCAGGGGTTATTTGCATAGCCCAGGCATTGCTGGATCCTCCAATGTTTTGAGATCCCCTTGCTTTAACATCTAAATGAAAGAACTCCAGACCCTAATCTCATAAAATGTGAGAAGTTCAATGCCTTTGAGAATTCCTGGAGTCAAAGAGGGTGCAGTGTTTTACTGCCCCAAGGGTTGTTCCAGCTTCCATCTCAGGTCTTAAACTCTTGCAAACTGAGAGACTTCCCTGGTGGCTTAGACGGTAAAGAGTCTGCCTGCAATGCAGCAGACCCGGGTTTGATCCCTGGATCATGAAAATCCCCTGAAGAAGAAAATAGCAATGCATTCTAGTATTCTTGCCTGGAAAATCCCATGGATGGAGTAGCCTGGAGGGTCACAGAGTTGAACATGACTGAGCAACTAACTCTTTCACTCAGGCAGACCTGCCACCTTGCCAGGATTCTGAGCTTCTCCAACTCTCTCTGGTCTGCTTTGCTCCAAAACCTAAACAAATTGCCCCTCTCCTGGACTGTATTTTCTCAGCAATAGCTATAAAATAGTTGTCTATGCAGAGTGTAATGGAAGATTGAGGGAAACAAAGCAGAATTGCAGAGCCAACCAGAAACCAGCTTAATGCTGAACGCCAGACCTCCATGAGGTTCAAATTTGCCCATCATTTATCTCAGGGGGGCCACAGCTTCTCACCATGTTCCTGAGATCTGACTCATCCTATATCAGGAAAACTGTCTCCAAATCTTTTCCTCTATCAATGCCCAGAAACATCACTTCTGTTTTCTTTGTTCATAAAAGGAAAACTTAAAATCCTTAGTACGTCACTATACAGAACCATCTACCTCCTCTAAACAAAATTTCAGGAGCTGCCGTTACATTATGAACACGCCCACCTCTTGACTTCTCTCAAGCTAAACCTACCCTGAGGCTTCATCCTTAGCACAAGGCAATAAGAGTACAGGGCTAGTTGTTCAGGTCATGGCTTTAGGATTAGGTATTTAGACATAAGTTACCCACAACTATGTGTTAGAGAGGAGGGGGTTGTGGGTAGGGGGTGGGAGTTGGCAGGATAAAGAAATTATATTCTCTATCAGAACAGATCCCACATATGCTATGTTTTATTTTGTTTTCGTTCCTGTTGCTTTTATTCTCCTCCTCCTTCTTCTTCCCCTTCTTTTCCTTCATACCTCCCCCTTGTTTTCTTTCCTTTGTCTTCTTCTTCCTTTCCTTCCTCCTCTTCCTTCTACTCCTCTTTTATACCTCCTCTTCTTATACTAATTTTGAGAATATTAGTTCTAAAATGGATTCATGATTTATTTTACTAAAGAAAGCCCAGAATTTCTAACCTGTCCTCAAAGCTCTCTGTAATAGGAGCCAATCTTCCTTACCTCCCAACTAACTCCTTTGAACAGCCTGGTTTTTAGCAAAATTGAATCATTTCCAGATCTCTGATCTCTCCCACAGTGGAGGACCTGCTTATTCTTTTTATACCTGTATTAGGTTTCCCCAGAGAAGAAGAAACAACAGAAGATACATCTTTTATATCTATCTATTTCTAGATAGGTTCATCAGTTCAGTCACTCAGTCATGTTGGACTCTTTGAGACTGACTCCATGGACTGAAGCACGCCAGGCTTCCCTGTCCATCACCAACTTTTGGAGCTTGCTCAAACTCATGTTCATTGAATCGGTGATGCCATCCAGCCATCTCATCCTCTGTTGTCCTCTTCTCCTCTTGCCTTCAATCCTTACTAGCATCAGGGTCTTTTCTAATGAGTCAGTTCTTCACATCAGGTGGCTAAAGTATTGGAGCTTCAGCTTCAGCATCAGTCCTTCCAATGAATATTCAGGGCTGATTTCCTTTAGGATTGACTGGTTGGATCTACTTGCAGTCCAAGGGACTCTTCTCAAGAGTCTTCTCCAACACCACAGTTCAAAAACATCAGTTCTTCGGCACTCAGCTTTCTTTATGGTCCAACTCTCACATCTACACATGACTACTGGAAAAACCATAGCTTTGACTAGACACACCTTTGTCAGCAAAGTAATGTCTCTGCTTTTTAAGATGCTGTCTAGGTTTTACATAGCTTTTCTTCCAAGGAGCAAGTGTCTTTTAATTTCATGGCTACAGTCACCTTCTGCAGTGATTTTGGAGCCCAAGAAAATAGTCTCTCACTATTTCCATTTTTTTCCCACCTAGTATAGATATACAGATAGGTTCATAGACTTATAGATTTATATCTATATCTGTAGAGAAAGGGGAGCATGAGAGAGAGATAAACAGAAAGAGACTCACGAAAAATTGGCTCATGCAATTATGGAGGTTGAGAAGTCCCATAATTTGCTGTTTGCAAGCTGAAGACCCAGATTACTTGGTGGTGGAACTCAGTTTGAGTCCATCAGAAAGCCTGAGAATGATGAATCTATGGTGTAAATTTCAGCTGGAGGACAGGAGAAGATGAAATGAGATATCCAAGCTCAGTGTGAGGCAGGAAAAAGGGTCAAATATTTTTTTCCCTCTGCTTTTGTCCTATTAAGACCCTCAATGGATTGATAATGCCTATTATATTGGGGAGGGCAATTTACTTTGCTGAGTCTACCAGTTCAAATGCTAAGCTCAACCAAAAACACCTTCACAGACATACTCAGAAACAATGATTAATATGGGCGCCACAGCTGCTCAGGTTGACATGTAAAATTAATCATCACCATACCAATTCCATATTTCCAATCCCAGGCTACTCTTGAAGATTCAGTCAGTACCACATTTTTCATTGCTCAATTATAGATAATATCCTTAACTTGGTCACCTTTTTTGCACCCACATAGCTCTGTTTCTTAAACACAGATGGTGGACCCTTTCAATCTGTTTTCCAATTCTGCTACCATAAGTCAAATTATGGAGTCATAAAGACCTGTATTTAAATTCCAACCCTGCTTCTTGCTTGTATGTTTGTCCATTTCTACTTTTGGTAGACTATTTTACCTCTCTATGCCTCATTTAGCTCACCTATAAATGGGGATTAAAGAGTTGTGAGGGGGGAGAAAATAAAAGAACATACATACATTCATTAGCATGGTGCCCAGCACAGAGAATGAGCTTTGTAAACACTACCTATGTAGCACTTAATTCTAACATTTGAATAAGACTCTACGACTTCACAGATGGGTGCTAGTGGTAAAGAATCTGCCTGCCAGTGCAGGAGATATAAAAGACCCAAGTTCTATCTCTAGAGATCCCCTGAAGGAAGGCATGACAGCTCACTCCAATATTCATGCCTGAAGAATCCCCATGGACAGAGGAGCCTGGAGGGCTATAGTCCATAAGGCTGCAAAGAGTCAGACATAACTGAAGCAAGTTAGCATGCACTATGGCTTAAAGCATTTTTTCAGGTTTATTAACTCAAAACACAAAATCTTTGTGAAATATATAGAACAAACTTTTACGCATGTTTTACAAATAAAGAAACAGGGTCTTAGAGAAAATGAGCAACTTTACCTGGACTCCTCTAGTGAAAATTAAAAGCCAAGTTAACTGCCAGCCTCATTTGTGGTTTTTGAACCTGCATTTACTTACATTACATTCATCTGAGCAGGACTTTTGTTCTTTAAGGAGAACCTCTCATAGACATGTTCTACATACATAGAATAGAAAGTATGGCTGCATGTGCCTCATTGCTACTCTTCCAGAGGCTAAAATAAGGGGTGGAAAGAAGAAAGAAAGGTTTCATCCTTGGTTGTAAATTCCCCAGGGGGGAAAATAATTGAAGAACTGTTTATGATAGAAAACTATAATTAGGAATAATGGGGTGAAATTAAGGAAAGGGAAATAACAAGTTTCTAATAAGGTTCCAGTATTAAGTATTCAAATTTAATTGCATTTTTAAAGTAATGTCAGCCTCCCAGATGTTGTAGTGATGAAGACTGGATACAAATGGGTACATAAATAAATAACTTTATAATCCATACAATCAAACTGGTTTGGCTTTTAAGCCGAGATGCCATTTTGTGCCTGCACATTTAGAATCTGCATGGCAATATGCAAAAAAAAAAAAAAAAAAAAAAAATCTCCTATTGGGCTGAGAATGCAATTGTTTTCTATTTCTCATAATTTACTCAGAGGAAAAGGAACTATCCCTCCTATTATACACACACACACAATGTCTTTAACATTAAATTTGCATAAGTTGGGATCCACTTGTTAGTTGATGCATCACACACTAAGAGGTTAATTTATCCAATAAGATGCTACAAGCAACCATTTCAAACACATTGTTCAGATCCTCAGAGTACTGGGGAGTGAAGGAAAGAAAGATATTCATATTAATTTTTATGTCTCCCACACTGCTATAGAGAGAGAGCTAATAAAGTCATTCAAAACTAGTGCTGCAGGAAATGTAGGATCTTGGAGAGGATGCCCTGCTTTTCTGTTACTGGCTTCTCTGTGGAATCAAATTAATTGGAGTTCTCTGCTTTAAAGTCTTTAAAGACATTCTTTTTCATTAGACAAACTGCTGCTCTTATCCAAAAGTTAATAGTGGGAATATGTATGGCTGACACAACAAATACAACCATAGCTCCAGAGTTATTAATGCCAGTAACAATTTGGGATACAATAAATGACTATTCACTGTGGCATTTACCACTCACACAATAGCAGGGGGCTCTGCTGGTGATCTGTCTTCTGAAAAGAGAATATACACACATTCATGCACGCATATGCACATTGAAACCATAATAGTCTCTTGCTGATGTCTACCAAACACATCATGGCAACTAAATGGAATGTTATGTGTAGGATGTCAAAGTCTGATTCATGATAGCAGAAGAAAAATTATGATATGAAGCACTAGTCTGGGAATCTAGAGGGCTCAGTGACAATTGTGTTCCACTCCTCCAGATGGTAAAGACATATACAAATAATTCACTAAAGTGCTGGCAGAATTCTTTCAGTCTTTATGTCTCTGGTGGGAATCAGGACACTGGTCATAGGTTCCAATGCTAACGGTGATCAACTCCAGGCTAGCCCTGGTCCTATGCATTCTTAATAGAATTTCAACTTTCTTAAAGATTCATAGGATGCATTGACATAGTAGTCTCCAAGGAGCTCTGTAACACATGGGCTCTATTACATACCATTTTTCAAAAATATTCGTGTATTGAACCCTTTCTGATTTACTAATTAACTTTCTGTATAAAAGCATTTAGTGAATATTAACTTGAAAACAAGGTCTTAATCCCCCTCCCCCCTCATATACACAAACACATGTGGAGAATCTTCATGATTCAATAGAAATAATGCTGCTTCCTACATCCTTCCAACTAATAAGACTCGGATGCTCAGAAGGTTGGAGAAATATCGTCCCCTAAGAACCCTTCTCTGTGCATCCTTTCACTGAATCACCAGCCTGGAGTGTGCTGGACTCATTTGGGTCTTTGGGGTTTTTCTTCTCATTCTGTTCTAGAAAATTTCTATTAACAAATGAATTTCCAAACTCAATGTTGGGGTTTTTCCTCTGCTTTATGTATCATTACAACCAGGGCAACTAATATGTAAAATACAAACGTTTTGAGAGCAACACTCATTCACTGTATCACCAGAGCCTAGCCCAGTGCCTGTCACAAGGTCAAGACTTCCTGTGACTAAGTTAAAAGGAAACCACCAGCTTTTATTGTCCAGTCACTCAGTCATGTCCAACTCTTTGCGACCCCATGGACTGCAGCATGCCAGGCTTCCCTGCCCTTCACCATCTCCCAGGATATCACCAGGGCTTTTCATAAATCTGTTAAGTGGGCTAGAATTTCAACTAAAAATTTTCTGATCAGTGTATTCAAGGCTCATCACCATTCTCCAAATTCCTAATTGTTTCATGCTCATTGTCAATAAACATTTATTCAGCAACCACACAAACAGATGAGTGCTTCACAGGGCAAGTTTAACTGACTTGTTCCCTGCCCTTTCAGAGCAGACAGTCTCAATTGCTTTTCCTGGTAAGAGTGCATAACTTAATTCAGTTAGTAGAATGTGACAAATTGCTTTCATAACTGTTATATACCTCTTCATATTTGGTGGTTTGTCTCCTCTCCTACCTTATAAGGCTCTCAGGCAGATCTGCACTTACTCAATACAGACATTCATACAACAGACTGTTCACCACATGGCATAGCTGTTTTCATCTTCTGGGTAAACAGAGGTTGCACTCCTATCTGTTGGCCTGCTTTCTTGGAGTCTGGATGGTTCCCTGAGTCATCATCCTATGTCATTTCTATGCTGTGTGAGATGAAGATTCATAGACACTTGGAGTGTCAGAAGAGAGAGGATTTTGGAAATTCTCTAGTAGTTGTAGTAGGAATAATAACACTTTCACTTCCTTATTTACATACAAGCTTGCTAAGTTAGAGAGTATCTTCTCTTCATTTTCTCCTTCTCTTCACTTTAACCAGCCTATGAGATTGGTAAAAAATAGATACAAGGAGACACAGTGATTTGCTCAAGATCACATAACCCCAGGACTGGGCACAGACCTTTTGTCACTGAGTTTAGCATCATTTCATTATTGTCTTAAGAAGGGGGAAAAGGAAGAAGGTAGGAGATACAGGAAGAGGATGGAGGAGTTAAGAGAGAAAAAGATAAAAGGAGAGAAATACTCAACTCAAAGTAGGAACTTAAATATTTTGAATGAACAATAATTATTATATGCATATAAACTCCCTGTACTTTAGTTTCTTCATATTTAAGATGAATAATATTCTCTAACACACATTGGTTTTGTGAAGATTAAATGAATTAATATTCAAAACTTTATATATGTGGATGTGTGTATATATAGGTATCCTAGAATAGTACTTGATACCTATCAAATAATATCAATCATTATTAAATGCATATTACTTTATAGGCTACAAAAGTTTTGAAACTTTTATCATAACTAATCTTCCAAATAAGTCTTTGAAACCAGTGATTATATCCTGATTTTATAGATGAGCAAACTGAAACACTGAATATCAGTGATAGCGTGTCAGCCGCAGTACCTAGATACCAGTTAACCCACAGGTGCCTCCTTCAACTAGCCACAAATAGGAGTGAAGACTTAGCAGCATAAACGGATGTGTCTATGAGCAGACAGTTAATTTAGGGGCAGAGTTAGGCTAGGAGTGTGCCAACCCCAGGACACAACCTGGATACTGGTAACATCTTATTTTGTCTTTGTCTTAATTGTCAGCTTGTCGTCTTGAGATCGGTCTCTTTCTCTTAATGAGAATAGTTCAGAAAGAAAAATAATTCACGAAAAGGCTGATCTAGGTCATTGAACTCTAGCCAAGATTTTACTTTCTAATTCTATCTTCATACTAGAACATTTTATAAATATTAACTGTAAGGAGGAGACATTCTGGTAAGGGATGGGTTCACTGCTGCGGCTGCTACTGCTAAGTCGCTTCAGTCATGTCTGACTCTGTGAAACCCCATAGACGGCAGCCCACCAGGCTCCGCCGTCCCTGGGCTTGTCCAGGCAAGAACACTGGGGTGGGTTGCCATTGCCTTCTCCAATGAGTCCACTAGCCTGAGTCTTAATTGCATTTGTAACTCAAATGCTGGTTATAAGAGGGAACTCACCTATTCTCAATGTAGAAGTCTGACTGTTTCTTTTTTTTCTCTATTTTGTTCCTTTAAGAACACCAATATACCTTCTCAAGACAGTCCAAGCTAATTCTCACCAAGAAGGAACAAAAAGAGCTGTAATTCCCAAAGTCCCTGATAGTGCAAGCTTAAATTAGGCCACGACAGAAGACATGTCTCTTGCATATTCTCTATGGGGTGGATTGATCATGTGTGCTATGCTGAGTTGTCTCTTTTCTTGAAGTTAGCAAGCACTCCCCAAATGGCAATTTGCTCACTAGCTATAATCATCAGTAAAACAGATATAATGCAGTCATAGTGTCATTATAGGCAATTTGGTACAGGAAGAGCTGAATTAAATCTTGACTCTACTCTTTCAGTTCAGTTCAGTTCGGTCTCAGTCATGTCTGACTCTTTGCGACCCCATGAATCGCAGCACACCAGGCCTCCCTGTCCATCACCAACTCCCGGAGTTTACCCAAACTCATGTCCATCAAGTCAGTGATGCCATCCAGCCATCTCATCCTCTGTCGTCCCCTTCTCCTCCTGCCCCCAATCCCTCCCAGCATCAGGGGCTTTTCCAACGAGTCAACTCTTCGCATGAGGTGGCCAAAGTACTGGAGTTTCAGCTTCAGCATCAGTCGTTCCAATGAACACCCAGGACTGATCTTCTTTAGGATGGACTGGTTGGATCTCCTTGCATTCCAAGGGACTCTTCAAGAGTCTTCTCCAACACCATAGTTCAAAAGCATCAATTCTTAGGTGATCAGCTTTCTTCACAGTCCAATTCTCACATCCATACATGACCACTGGAAAAATCATAACCTTGACTAGATGGACCTTTGTTGGCATAGTAATGTCTCTCTTTTTAATATGCTATCTAGGTTGGTCATAACTTTCCTTCCAAGGAGTAAGCATCTTTTAATTTCATGGCTGCAATCACCATCTGCAGAGATTTTGGAGCCCAAAATTATAAAGTCTGACACTGTTTCCACTGCTTCCCCATTTATTTCCCATGAAGTGATGGGACCAGATGCCATGATCCTAGTTTTCTGAATGTTGAGCTTAAAGCCAACTTTTTCACTCTCCTCTTTCACTTTCATCAAGAGGCTTTTAGTTCCTCTTCACTTCCTGCCATAAGGGTGGTGTCATCTGCATATCTGAGGTTATTGATATTTCTCCCAGCAATCTTGATTCCAGCTTGTGCTTCTTCCAGCCCAGCGTTTCTCATGATATACTCTACATATTACTCTTTACTTATATCTTTATCCCTGAAAAGTTCGCTTCGAGCTTTTGAGTTTGTTTCCCTATCCTAAATATTATTTACCTCCAGGGCTGTTTGGTGAATGAAAAAAGTTCATGCGTTAATGATACTTTGTCAGTTTTAAATACTATCATTTGTAGTTATTAAGCCAGTAGGTGCTAAATGCTGAATAGCTATTTTTCATTGAGAGGTGTTTGGCATAAACTAATTCTTTCATTTTCAAAATCCCCAGAGCTGGATCACCTAGTGAACTTGGCTACAAAAGACTAGCAACTTCAGTCTCAAGGTCTGAAAGGAGCAATATTTTGAAGCGTTTAAAGAAACTTTGTTTAAGCTTGCAATAAGATTAAGACCAAGCTCTCCCAAGTTGGTTCTCAACCCTGTCAACATTTCTGTCTTTGCCTCTCTATTAATTTTGTCCTGCTGGCCTGGACTAATACTACAAAGCCTTTAGCTGTGTTAATTAAAAATACCAACCAAGCAAGATGCTTGAGAATGTTGTTGCCAAAGGCAGTCTCCAGTTTTTAAAAGCCAGATTGATTTAAGAGTTTTTAACCAACTGCTCTACAAATTTTCTAGCCAACAGCTTGGTGCTGTGGAACAGTAAGAAGGGGTTGAAAGCCCAGTGGTTTGCCGGATTCCTGCCATATGAAGGAGCCACAGGGAGGAGAGTAAGGATGGAGCTTACCATCCTTGGGATAGTGAAGGATGCTTTGGGAGAAAACTGTTTGATAATGAAGCAAAATCAAGACTATTATTACAGGGAACCCAAAGCCTGGTTGGGCTGCTGTCTGTGACAACCTAGTGGGTGGGAAGGAGAGGAAGATGGGAAGGTGGGAAGGGGATGAAGGTGGGAGGGAGATTTAAGATGGAGGAGACACATATATACCTATGGCTGATTCATGTTGATGTATGGCTGACACTACCATGATATTGTAATTATTTTCCAGGTAAAAATAAAATTTAAAAAAGAACATTATTTCAAAGTACGATGTAGAAGGTTTAGCTCTTACAACTTACAGTGGCCAGAAGGGAGCCATGGAAGTTGCTGGGACAGTACTAAGTCGATAACAACGTTTCAGCAGACGAGGCAAAGTTGCTAGAGACATAGAAATGAAGGCATCGCCTGACAATGAAACTGTTTAATTTCTGAAGTCAGGCCTGTGGGCTTTTGGAAAAGGAATGGAAGATGTGGAACACTGTGGTTTCCAATCTGGAGAAAATGACCCACTTCAGAGACCCCTGGAGCATCTGGTCATTCCATACAGTGCCCCATGGTCCAGATGGTGGACCATGGTGAGACCCATCGCTGAGCAAGGCACATGCTGAGGCTTCTGGAAGCAGATGGTAACTTTGTGATTCCAAACAACCTGTCCATAGCAAGACTATATCCAATATGTGGATGATAAGAAAGCAGGGCCCCTTTCTCTCAACCCCCAAAAGGGATATATTTATGCAGGGTCTCAGAGCCACAGCAGAGCTGGATTGGATCTAGAGATGCTTTGAATGTTCTGAAACATGTGGGACTTCTGTGTTTTCAGATTATAATCTAGACACTGACTACTTTTTCAACCCTCAATGACAAAAGTCTCTTGCTAATTAAATTCTCAAGATTTTGGATCATTTTTATTATCATTATTCTAAATTCTTTTTCAGGTAGATTCCCTATCTCCTCCTCTTTGGTTTGACTTGGTGGGCATTTTTCATGTTCCTTTACCTGTTGGGTATTTCTTTGCCTTTTCATCTTGTTTAGATTGCTGTGTCTGGAGTGGGCTTTCTGTATTCTGAAGGTCTGTGGTTCCTTTTTATTGTGGAGGATTTACCCAGTGGGTGGGGTTAGACAATTGGCTTGTCAAGATTTCCTGGTTAGGGAAGCTTGCGTCAGTGTTCTGGTGCGTGGAACTTGATTTCTTCTCTTTGGAGAGCAATGGAGTGCCCAGTAATGGAGTTTTGAGATGGGTCTATGTGTTAGGTGTGAGCTTGGGCAGCCTGTGATGTTGATGTTCAGGGCTTGTTGCGTTGCTGGAGGATTTGCGTGGTATGTCTTACTATAAAACTTATTGGCTCTTGGGTGGTGGTTGGTTTCAGTGTAAGGTATGGAGGCTTTTGGACGGTCACTTATTACTTAAAGTTCCATGTAGTCAGGAGTTTTCTGGTGTTCTCAGGTTTGGGCTTAAGTCTCCTGCCTCTGGATTTCAGTTTTATTCTTCCTGTAGTCTCAGGACTTCACCAACTATACAGCACTGATAATAAAACTTCTAGGTTAATGGCGAAAACATTCTCCCCCGTTAGGGACACCCAGAGAGGTTCACAGAGTTACATGAAGAAGAGGAGCGGGAGGAGGGAGATAGAGATGACCAGGAGGAGAAAAGGGGGGACTCAAGAGGAGAGAGACAGATCTACGCAGTTGTCTGTTCCTATAGTGTTCTCCATAGCCCAGACACCTACAAAGATTCACAGAATTGGATTGGGAAGAGAAGGGGAAAGGAGGAAATAGAGGTGTTCTGAGGTAGAAAAACAGAGAGTCAAGATTGGGAGAGAATAATCAACACACTCCTGAATAAAAATGGGAACTGAATTTCGGTTTAAAAATAGGGCTTCTCTTCTTTTTTTTTTTTGGTAAGGTTATAGTGTATTGAAAGTGAAAATTAAGGAGTAGTAGAGGAGTACTAGAGGACTTTAAAAGAAATAAGAGAAAAAGAAAAATAGAAAATAAGAAGAGAAAAAGGAAAGGAAAAAAAAAAGAAAGAAAAAAAAATTTTTCCCTAATTAAAAAAATCGTAAAAATCTATGAAAATGAAGTTAAGGAGTAATGGGGAAGTAATAGGGAATTTTAAAGGAAAATAAAAGAGAAAAAATAAAAAGAAAAAATAAATTTTTTTTTCTTACTTAAAAAAAAAGTAAAAATACCTAGGAATTTCTCTGGAGCTGTTGCGGTCAGTGTGGGTTCGGCTCAGTTTCAGATAGCTCCTCGTTCCAGCTTACACTTCTTGATATCTACAGGCCCCTTCCGGTGTAGTCGATGTTTTCTACAGGGATTTTAATCTGTTTGCACCGTCCCTTCTAATCGGTTCCCTTTGTTTATTTGGCTTCTGTTTGCCGGTCTCTTCAGAGCCTCATTTCTGCCCTGACACAGGCGGGTGGAGGTGGACTCTTATTCAGGTAGCTAGTTCCGTCGCTCTGCAGGGAGGGGCTGGCGCTGCAGGGAGGGGCTGGCGCTGCGGGGCGGGGCTGACGCTGCCGGGAGGGGCTGGAGCTGCCGGGAGGGGCTGGCGCTGCTTTCTCCGTCTGCGCTGCTCAGGCTCCCGGCTGCTCTATATGGAGCGCGCCGCGCATTGTGCGCGGTTCCAGCCCTCGGGTGTTCCACAAAAGCGCGGAGCGAAAAGCTGCGCCCGCTCTCTGTGTCTTCCCCGTCAGAGCGGTCCAGGCAGCGAGGGGCTTGATGGGCGCACTCTCCCCAGGTGTGGCGCGCCCACTCCCTTCCACGGACCCAGTCTCAGTTTCCGCAGGCGCCAGTTGGGTGCGCGCGCCTTCCGCCCTCAGCGTCCCCAGCCCCAGTCCCCGCCCGCGCCGGTCGGGTGCCTGCGCCCTGTGTCTCGCCGCGACCTTCCCCTCCCCCCTGCCTCCTGCCTCCCGCGGGGCTGGGCTGGTCCGCAGCCTGCGAGCTCCTCTCTGGACCCTCTCGGTCTCTTTGTTCTGCGAACGGCCGGCAGTGTGTTCGGCCGGTTAATTTTCTCTCTTTTGCTCTCCCACAGTTCAAGTTGGCAACTCACAGAAGCTCCCTCGGATTGTCCTCAGGGCACTCAGGCCCGGACCCTACCCCAAGCAATGCCGCCTAAGACTCCCTTCCTGGGACGGATCTCCATCCTTAGCTCTTTTGTCTCGCTTTTAATCTTTTATATTTTGTCCTACCTCCTTTCGAAGACAATGGGCTGCTTTTCTGGGCTCCTGATGACCTCAGCTAGCGATCAGAAGTTGTTTTGTGAAGTTTGCTCTGCGTTCAGTTATTCTTTTGATGAATTTGTAGGAGAGAAAGTGGTCTCCCCGTCCTACTCCTCCGCCATCTTGGCTCCTCCTTCGCTAATAAAATTCTGATAAAATACAGACTTCATTTGGCTCCAGAAGCACTTACATTCAGTTAAAATGCCAATGCCTAGGTCTCCATACAGACTTACTGAATCAGAATTCCCAAGAGTAGTGCCCAAGTGTCCATATTTTTAAGAAGTACCACAGGTGATTTTTATATTAACCCAAGGTTGGGAAGCATGGTACCTATAGTCTGTAAAGAGAATGTATATAATGTAAAAAGCATTCAGTGTAGTGGGTCCACATGAAAGCAATGCATTCCAGCAGTCCTTGCTTTAACATTAATTAGTTGTGAAACTTGGCAAGTTTTTTAACCTTTTTTTAAATTGATGTATGGTTGACTTATGATATTATAATAGCTTCAGATGTAAAACATAGCAATTAAAAAATTTTATAGTTTATACTGCCAAACTATTACAAAATATTGACAACATATATTCCTTGTGCTGTACATCCTTGTAACTTATTTATTTCATACCTAGTGGTGTTGGAGAAGACTCTTGAGAGTCCCTTGGACTGCAAGGAGATCCAATCAGTCCATCCTAAAGGAGATCAGTCCTGGGTGTTCATTGGAATGACTGATGCTGAAGCTGAAACTCCAATACTTTGGCCACCTCACACGAAGAGTTGACTCACTGGAAAAGACCCTGATGCTGGGAGGGATTGGGGGCAGGAGGAGAAGGGGACGACAGAGGATGAGATGGCTGGATGGCATCACCGACTTGATGGACATGAGTTTGAGTGAACTCCAGGAGTTGGTGACGAACAGGAAGGCCTGGCATGCTGCAATTCATGAGGTTGCAAAGAGTCGGACATGACTGAGTGACTGAACTGAACTGAGTAGTTTGTACCTCTTAATCCTGTTTATCTTATGTTGCCATTCCACCTACCTGTCTCTCCTCTAAGAACCACTAGCTTATTCTCTGTGTCTGTAAGTCTTTTCAGTTTAGCTATATTTGTTGTTTTGCTTTATCTTTTAGATTCCACAAGTCAGTGAAATCATACTGTATTTGTCTTTCTCTATATGACTTAGTTCATTAAACATAATATACTCCAGGTCTACCCATGTAGTCAAAAATGACAAGATTTCATTTTTTATGGCTGAGTAATAAAGAGTCGGACACAACTGAGTTTCTGAACTGAACTCAACTGAATATTCCATTGCATATATAAATATATATATACCACAACTTCTTTATCTGTTCATCTGTTGATAGACTCTTAGGTTGCTTTCATATCTTGGCTATTATAAATAACAATGCTATGGACATCAGGGAGCATGTATCTTTTCAAATTAGTCTTTTTGTTTTCTTCAAATCTAAGAAGTGTCATTTCTGGATTGTATAGCAGTTCTATTTTTAATTTTGGGAGAACAGCTCGCAAATGATTTGTTATAGCGGCTCCACCAAGTTACAGTCACATCAATAGTGCATGAGGGTTCTGTTTTCTCCACATCCTTACCTGTACTTATTATTTCTTATCTTTGTTGATAATAGGCATTTGACAATAATATCTATGTAGGTATCATTGTGGCTCTGATTTTCGTTTCCCTGATGATGCCTGATGTTGAGCATCAGATGTCTATGTCACGTGTATTTTCTTTGGAAAAATTCCTACTCGGGTCCTCTGTATGTATGTATATTTACATTTTAATTAGATTCTTCTCTTGAGTTGTATGAGTTCTTTATTTTGGATATAACCCTTAATCAGACATATTGTTCCCAAATATCTTCCTCTATCTAGTAGATTGCCTGTTTTATTTTGTTAGTGGTTTCCTTAACTGTGCAAAAGCTTTTAAATTTGATTAGGTCACAAGTGTTTATTTTTGCTTTTGTTTTCCTTGCCTGAAGAAACATATCCACAAAAATACTGCTAAGACCAATGACAATCAGCACGGTGTCTATGTTTTCTTCTAGAAGTTTTACTGTTTCAGGTCTTCCATTTTGGTCTTTAATCCACTTGGAGTTTATTTTTCTATATAATGTGAGAAATGTTCCAGTTTTACTCTTCTATATGTAGCTTCTAGCTTTCACAACACCACTTTTTGAGGAGACAGACTTTTCTTCCTTGCATATTCTTGTCTCCTTTGTCACAGATTAATTGCCCACACATGGATGTGTTTATTTCTGGGCTCTCCCTTCTGCTCTATTGATCTATGTGTGTGTTTTTGTGCGAATATGTTGCTTAAAATAGCTTTGTAGTATAATCTGAACTCAGGGGGCATGATGATGCTAGTTTTTTTTTTTTTTAAATCAGGATTTTTTTTTGGCTATTTGGAACTCCATGAAGTTCTTTGAACTTTCTTGGCTGTAGAAGAGCCATTTTGCTAGTCTTCAAGTTATTTACAGAGAGGGCCGCTATATACATAGTTGTAGTTTTGATGAGTTCTTTCAGGGAGGCAAGCTCAGGGTCTTCCTACTCTAACTTCTTGATTTGCCCCTGTTAATCAACATTTTTAATCCAAGATTCCTCAGATGAAAATAGGGATAATGACAGTAACTCCACATAATATTGATATGCAGATTATTAAATTAGTTCACGTATGTTGAAAGCTCAGTCCAGGGTCTGGCACATAGCAGCACTAAGTAAGTGGTTTCCCAGGTGGCACTAGTGGTAAAGAACCCGCCTGCCAATGCAGGAGACATAAGAGAGGAGAGCTCGATCCCTGGGTCGGGAAGATCCCCTAGACAAGGGCATGGCAACCCACTCCAGCATTCTTGCCTGGAGAATCCCATGGACAGAGGAGCCTGGCAGACACAATCCATAGTCACAAAGAGTCAGACACAACTGAAGCGACTGACTTAGCAGGCACATTACTTGCTAATGTAGTATTAGCTCTTTGTTCTCTTTACAGCACATTTATAATGCAAACATCCCTAAGAAAAGTAAAATGTTAAAGAGAGGCAGAATATGATAGTGGGAAGGATAAAGGCAGACTCTGGATTCTAGTTTTCACTCTACTACTCTTTTTTCCTAGGTAAGAAATATCAACAGCTGACCTTTAAATTCTTCATCAGTAAATTGTCTCATATTAGAGTGACTCTGGGCTTCCCTGGTAGCTCAGCTGTTAAAGAATCCACCTGCAAAACAGGAAATCCTGTTTCAATTCCTGGGTTGGGATGATCCCCTGGAGAAGGGATAGCCTACCAACTCCAGTATTCTTGGGCTTCCTTCGTGGCTTAGATGGTAAAGAATCAGCCTGTAATGCAAATTCAAACACAGCCACGATCTGATTTTCAGTGTCCCAACCTATGAACGGCTTTTATGTTTTTAAAGCATTGGTTAAAAAGAAAAAAAAAAAAAAAGACAATAAAAAAGTGACAGATTACATATGGGACACAAAACGTATCATATTTATCCTGTTTTGTGTCTCTGTTTTTAAAGAAAACATTTTCTGATCTCAGGCCCTAGTGCAGCATTTCTGAAACTTTAATATACATGTAAATCATCTGGAGAGCTCAAAAGATGAGTTCTTATTCAGGTCTGGAGTTGGGCCTGGGAGTCTACATTTCTAACACACTACTAGATAATGCTGATGTTGCTTGCTCAGGGACCACGCGTTGTGTATCAAAGGCTGGACTATTTGGATTTCATTTATGTGTGACAAAGCCTGGGCTCTTCTAAGCTCAGGTGATCATAATATTAGCAATGGCCTAGAACCGCTGAGCTTCTTAGGAGCATCTGAACCAAATTAATACAATCGGCTGTCATATTAGAACAGGAGTTCCCCACCTCCAGATCTAATGGGATCTAATGCCTGATGATCTGAGGTGGAACTGATATAATAATAATAGAATAAATGTAACATGTTTCAATCATCCTGGAACCACCACCACCCCACCCTAGTCCACACAACAATTGTCTTCCATGAAACTGGTCCCTGGTGCCAAAATGGTTGGGGACCACTGGCTTAGAAAACAGTATCAAGACTCTGGGAATGTGATTCAAGACAGGTGAGATCTTGTAATAAAAATAAAAAGAGTGGAAGAAAAGTTTGACTGTTAATAGCCTACATAAAACACAGCTGTTTCATTCCTGAATTTTGATGACCAAAACCTTTTGCCTATGTTCCAATCTGTTCCTTATTTTAATAGCTTTGATTCTTTATTACTATGTTTTCTTTTGAGGACTTTGCTTTGGATTTATCACCTTGTACTTTCCTGGACCCATAGTATCTGCATGTATTTTTTGCATGGTCTGAACATGCTGAACTTGTCCTTTGGTTCACCTGAATTGAATAACTGTCAGTTTCTTCCGTTGAACTGAATTCATGGCCCTTACCCTGAATTGGAAATATGGAATGATGAAATCTTAAACTCAGAAGCTGGAAAAGAATCCAAAAGATTACCCCATAGTAGTAACATGCAAAACAATCTTTACTTCTCTTTCAATCTTGCCCTCTCATTTTCCCTCTCCTGTAGCCATACAACATTATGACACACGCCAAACAAATATAATTAACATTTAGTTGTATCGACTGAAGGATCTATTATTATCTCTCTAATCTCAATCAGATGAATAAAACTACTGACAGTGAAAATAACCCACTTCTGCTTTAGTATCCAAGAGAAAAAAATTTTTGAAAGTATCAGCTCTGATATATCACACATTTATACAGTGGCCAATGTTTTTCAGTATAACTTGGAATTAGTAGGTGGAAACTATTTCAATAGGGTCTTCAGGCCTGCTGGCAATTTTATAGAAGTAGAACTATTATGAAATTCTGTGATTTTAGGTATGAAATGTATGGCCCTTTGATTGACCAAGTTAAGACTGACATGAAATAATGAAATATAATGTCACCAGCCTAAAGAATTTGGAAATAGTGACAAAGATCAGGCAAACAGAGATAGACCCTTTTACTGTGGTGGCTCAGAAGACACACAACATGATTGAGGTGACCCCTGGGCAGTGGAAAGGGAGATGCCAGGGTATTAGTAATAAGAAAACAATTTGATTCACCCTCCAAACCTCAGAGCATGTCTAACCCAACCACTGTTAGCTGTAGCCAGAACCTACTGCACGGATGGGGACAGTGTGGCTGTGAAGCAAATGGGCCAGTGGTCCAGGCCTCCCAATGCCAGCTTTTAATTTACGGTCAGTAAACATTTTATTTTACTGCCTTGAGCCCTCCTGGATAATACCTGCTAGATTACATATATACTACAAGTTGAAACTCCAGTAAACATTATCATTGGCCATAGATTGTCTTTTGTTGTCACTAGACAAAAATGATCATCTCCAGCCACTAGGTGAAGGGATTTTTTTGTTTTTAATAGATCAATAGTTCCAACCCAAGTATAGTGTACTCAAGGCCATTCCAAAATAACCTTGAACATTTACATGCTTTGGAATGTGTCCACTGTCAACAAAAAAGTGATGTGATATATTGTCAACACAGATCTGATACATGGCATTCCAAGTAAAAAAAAAAGCCAGCAAATCCATCAAAAGCTATGTAGTGTGAACCCTGACAGTTTGCTTTTCCTCTTGCAATGCACGTGCCCGACTTAAGCACTGATTGTCAAGGCATCTGCTTCAAAGAGGGATCCACTTCAATACTGATATCCCCAAAAAACACATTGCCAGCCATACCACCGTGAAGAAGCAGTTCCTACTCTTCCATCCCCCACACTCCTTTGCTTTAAAGATCTTGATTGGTTTCTGTAACTGACCATTTGGGACCATTGCTTTAAAATCACCAATAAAGAGTAAGCCTGAGAAATCCTAGGCACAAAACAGAGATGCTTCAGCTTAGAGGACTTAACTTGTGGTTTAGACAAAAAAATCAGGACAGATTTGGGGAAGCTCTAGTGCTTTTGATTTTTGCTTTTGTTTTTAACCTGGATAATTCAGAGTCACCAAAAATCTTTTGAATAGTCTCGAAATTTGGCTTTATAGATGGGTAGCACTCACTGATCGTTAGCTCACTGATCATTAGTTAAGTAAGTAAACGTTTGTAAAAACTAGTGAGCACTTGTAGATTCACGTCTAAAGCTAAGATTTGTCTTTAACAGATCATAAGAGATCAGAGAAGGGGGTGCCTTCAAGGGTACAAAGTAGAACTGGAACCTTAACAAATTCACTTATAAAAGTTACAGTGTGCTGAGAATACACACTTGTCCCATCATGTGATATCCTCCCTACTTGATCCCTGTGAACTTTAATATGGGAACTTAATATGCATCTCATCACACAATACTGAGGCTTAAAATGAAATTAACTGATTCTTGGCTTGAAAAACGCATCCCATTTTAAGCAATTTTCATTACATACAACAAGCACCCTTATTGGGTTCTGCCTGGCTCTGTCCAGAGTGGAATTTGGGGAAGCCAGTGAGACTTAGTATCCTTTCCTGCCCTTTGAATGTCCACTGGTCCATAAGCCTCTGCACCCTTGAGAGCAACTCTGATCAGTGGGAGGAGACCTTTTCAGCTGCCCAGAGGTGGAGCTGGAAGAAGAGCAGGACAAGTGCACAGTGCTATACTATGTCCATGTAATGAAGACATGTATCTCTTAAGCCAGAAAATACATCTTTCATCGTTTAATCTCCCTGTGCCTCCTCACGGTTATCATCTCTAAAATAGGGATAACAATAATGCCTTCCTCATATGCACATTATGACAATTAAATGAGTTCACATCTACTAACCAAGTGGAACAATGCCTTGGGACACAGTTAGGTGCTATATGATGTCAGTGATTACCATTAAAGTACTTGATCACAGAAAGAGTTCTCAAATGATAATTGTCACCTTCTTTTCTACAGATAACCTCTTTCCTTAGGATGAAATAAAGAAGACAAGTTGAATAAGCCAGAAACCAATTTTTCTGTTGCTAGGTACCATGCCAGTCTGTCCCAAGTCACACAGTAAGAGACTGGAAACAAGAACTTGAATCTAGATCTCTCAACTTCCATAGTCTGAGACTCTGCTCTTTCAAATTCTTGTCTCCCCGCACTTTGATATTTAGTTAGAATTGTGAACAGGTGAGGAGAGATAAAGAATCTGTCTACCAATGCAGTGGTAAAGAATCCACTTGCCAATGCAGGACACACGGGTTTTATCCCTGAGTCAGGAAGATCTTCTAGAGGAGGATATGGCAATCCACTCCAGTATTCTGGCCTGGAGAATCCCATGGACAGAGGAGCCTGGCGGGCTACAGTCCATGGGGTAGCAAAGAGTCAGGCATGGCTGAGCCCACACGCATGAGGAGACATAGCTTGTTTGCAGACATGTTTAGCAGACATACAAGTTACTTGCAGAGAGGCTCAGAATAGCTCACAAGCCCACTTCAGTAGAAAACCCGTGAAATTACCTGCAGTTTCAATAGTGACAGTCAGAAGCTTGTCCCAACCATCTCAGTCAGTGAAAATATTTTTGAAAAGGAAGGAGCTAAGTTCAGCATAACACAGCATCCCCAAATAGGGTGCCAGATTAAAGCAGTTTGGTGGAAATGGTTTTAAAACCTTAATCTTGTCTAAACTGAGATCAATCTGTTCACTGTGGGCATCAAACCTAATGAGGCAGCTAGAGGTGACTAATCCAACACAGAAGTTTTCCCTTGTGCCTCCCACTGTGGTGAAGCCCAGGCAGCTGTTCTCTAAAAGCCTGTTTCTGACAGCAGGTGGGACACAGCTGAAGACACCTGCTGAACACACCTGTACCAGCTCGGCAGGGTTCATGTGTAATGTGTCTGTACACAGATTGTACTACCAAGATGAGCAGAAAGACCCCTGGACAGTCCAGTGACACTCTAGCCTAGGGAGAAAATGTCAGTGGGAAAAACAGTGACCAAGAGATTGAAGCAAAGGATTTCCTTCCATGATAATGTTAGGTCATTATGACTTTTGTATTTCTAAATCTGAACTTTTTCCTAGGAGACAGCTGACAAGACAATGAACATAAAAACCAGGACGTCTGAGTCTCCTTGAGATGCTGGAAAAGAAGAGACAAGTCTGTGCTGTACCACAAAGGAAACTATAAGCAAGGTAAATAGCCTTCAGAATGGGAGAAAATAATAGCAAATGAAACAACTGACAAAGGATTAATCTGCAAAATATATAAGCAGCTCATGAAGCTCAATACCAGAAAAATGAACAATCCAATAAAAAAAATGGGTAAGAGAACTAAACAGACATTCTCCAAAGAAGACATACAGATGGCTAATAAACAGATGAAAAGATGCTCAACATCACTCATTATCAGAGAAATGCAAATCAAAACCACAATGAGTTATCATCTCACACCAGTCAGAATGGCCATCATCAAAAAGTCCACAAACAATAAATGCTGGAGAGGGCATGGAGAAAAGAAAACCCTCTTACACTGCTGGTGGGAATGCAAACTGGAACAGCCACTATAAAGAACAGTATGGAGATTCCTTAAAAAACTGGAAATAGAACTTCCATACAACCCAGAAATCCCACTGGGCATATACCCTGAAGAAACCAGAACTGAAAGAGACACATGTACCTCAATGTTCACTGCAGCACTATTTACAATAGCAGGAACATGGAAGCAACCTGGATGTCCACCAACAGATGAATGGATCAGAAGTTGTGGTACATATACAAAATGGAATATTACTCAGCCATAAAAAGGAACACATTTGAGTCAGTTCTAATGAGGTGGATGAAACTGGAGCCTATTACACAGAGTGAAGTAAGTCAGAAAGAGAAATTCAAATACTGTATATTAATGCATATATACGGAATTTAGGAAGAAGGTAATGATGGTCCTACATGCAGGGCAGCAAAAGAGACACAGATGTAAACAGCAGACTTTGGACTCTGTAGGAGATGGTGAGGGTGAGATGATTTGAGAGAATAGCACAGAAACATGTATATTACCATATGTGAAACAGATGGCCAATGCAAGATGCATGAAGCAGAGCACCCAAAACCAGTGCTTTGGGCCAACCCAGAGGGATATGGTGGGGAGGGAGGTGAGAGAGGGGTTCAGCATGGGGGGAAACATGTATACCTTTGGCTGATTCATGTCAATGTATGGCAAGAACCATCACAATATTGTAAACTAACTATCCTCCAATTAAAATTAATGAATTAATTTTTAAAAACGTGTGCCATACACAGAAGGAGAATAGTGTTATGATACCCTGAGGAATTTCTAAATTAAAGAGACTTCCTGATTCTGTTCATGATTCAGAGCAAAAGCTGCTCATGCACCCCTAAGCCTTGAATACTTTTCAATAAAGGAGATAGCATTAGGTTTATAGATAGGGTTAACAAGGTTTTTAGAATAAAGTTCTGTCTGAAAGCAATCAACTTACTTAGCATTTAATATGGACATTGTTACATGGAGTCTGATACAAATTAAGTATGTTAATATTGTTTTGCGGCAAGAAAATATATCTTGCTTTTCAGATATTCCCAAGGGTGCTGAGAAAGGAAAATTTGCTGCTGCTTGGCAATATTCCAGAAAGCTAATTACCCAAGAAAGGATTTATGAAAGTCTGCATAGATTGTTCTTCTTCACATGCTTTGGCAAAGGTGAGACTTTGGCTTGTGGTTTTCCTGAAACCTCTGTGCCTTCATGCATGCTTCTACCTGGGCTGAGGATGTCACTTGCTCTTATCGCTAGTTTTTATCAAAAATTCCTACTTATCTTTTAAGGCTCAGCTTAGTTATCACTTTTGCTATGACTCCCCTCTGCAAAATGAATCACTGCTTTGGCTCCACAAATGTACACAATCATGGCATTGCTAATATTCCATCACATTTATCATTTAAATATCTAGTCCTGCTGATAGGTTAGTAAAAATTTCCTGGTATAGAACAATATCTTACTTTCTTTATGTCTACAGTATCTAAAATAATTCCTGGGATTTAGATCTTGTTAATTGCCTTGTAGAAAGGAGGGACCAAAGGAGTAAGGAAGAGATGAAGGGAAAGCTTGTCTTTACCTAACAAGGTAGGAGAATTCTATTTAACTATGGAAAATAAAAATATTATGGAGAGGAAGAGCATGGGACATGGAGTCAGAGAACACAGCTTATATTCCAGTTTTTTTTTTCATTCACTTTGTAACCTTGGGCACAGGACTAAACCTCAGATTTTTTAGTAAAAATTTTTTAGTAAAATTACAAGGATATTAGGATTAAATGAAATATGTAACAGAGAAAGCATGGGACATGTAGTACTTCCTCTAAGATTTAATTATCGAACACTGGTTGAATCAATTATAGACTAATCGCCTTTTAAAATTCTGCACAAAATAAAGTACACTTGGCAAAGACTCAGAATTTCTGTTTATCAAGATAATTTTCTTGTAAACATCAATTTATCTTTGTACTGCTAAAGCTATGGCAACAGCAAATTTTCTTGTTAATAGAATGCCTCCCAAACAGCTTACATGACACATTGACTTTTCTTGCCAGAATTAATTTTAGAGGGTAAGACTTTTTTTTTTTTAAGGTCTGTTTAGTCCATAAAAGTGCATTGTCCACATAAAAATCTTTAGGTTCATAAGTAAAGCTGAAAACCATATATAAGCAATTAACCATTAAAAAAAAAAAATCAGGAGCACAATGACTGGAATTGGCAATTTGCCCTATCCCCACTGCAGAAACACAGCTTGTCCTCAGCTCTAATGTTCATCTCCAGGAGGGTCTCACTTCTGTCAAAGTACTCTTAGTAAATACTCCCTCAAGACACCCATGGTCAATCTGCTCTGCTTATAAGAGCATGAGTCAGATTCCCCTTCAGTCTCTCTCTTCACATGCTGCCTTCCTCACCCACACGAAGAAGATGTCAGTAGAAAAGGAGAGTAAGAAAAGGGAATGCCTATTTAATAGTGTAACCTGGTCCCACCTAACTGTGTAAACAGTCACTTACCACTCCTGACCCACATGTTCAATTTCAATCCAGTTAACCTCTCCTCTCCTCTACACAATCACACTGCATGCTTGGCATCTTATTCCTTTTCCCTCAACCTTTGTTACCACTATTCTCCCTCTGAAATATTCTCTGTTCTTCTTGTTCTTGCCCGTCCTTCAAGTCCCAACTCAAGATGCACCTATCTATGAAACCTCCCCTACTGAATATGGCCAGCATCATACAATTTCTCCCTAACTTTTGTCCTAAGTTGACATACATACCAAATGATAAGTATCATAATCAAGTAAATCTTCTTCTCTAATTATTCTTATTACACTGTGCCACTTAAAGTAAACTCTTTGTGGCTTATCTTGTCCATTATGCTGTTTTTATACTCTTAGAAAAACAAATTCAATTTTAGTATATGGACACACTCAGAAAATATTTTGTTGTTGATTAAAGAATCTTCCTGACAGAATGTAGTCCACTGGAGAAGGGAATGGCAAACCACTTCAGTATTCTTGCCTTGAGAACCCCATGAACAGTATGAAAAGGCAAAATGATAGGATACTGAAAGAGGAACTCCCCAGGTTGGTAGGTGCCCAGTATGCTACAGGAGATCAGTGGAGAAATAACTCCAGGAAAGAATGAAGGGATGGAGCAAAGCAAAAACAATACCCAGTTGTGGATGTGCTTGTCACAGAAGTAAGGTTCTTATGCTATAAGGAGCAATTTGGCATAGGAACCTGGTGTTAGTCCATTGAATCAGGCCAAAATTGGAAGGTCAAACAGGAGATGGCCAAGAGTTAAGGTCAAATCTAGGAAGTCAAGCAAACTAAGATGGACTGGAATGGGTGAATTTAACTCAGATGACCATTATATCTACTACTGTGGGCAGAAATCCCTTAGAAGAAATGGAGTGGCCATCATAGTTAACAAAAGAGTCTGAAATGCAGTACTTGGATGGAATCTCAAAAATGACAGAATGATCTCAGTTCATTTCCAAGGCAAACCATTCAATTATCACGGTAATCCAAACCTACGCCCCAACCAGTAACGCTGAAGAAGTGGAAGTTGAATGGTTCTATGAAGACCTACAAGACCCTTTAGAACTAACACCCAAAAAAGATGCTTTTCATTATAGGGGATTGAATGCAAAAGTAGGGAGTCAAGAAACACCTGGAGTTAACACGGAACTTGGCCTTGGAGTACAAAATGAAGCAGGGAAGGCTAATAGAGTTTTGCCAAGAGAACACACTGGTCTAGAAAACACCCTCTTCAACACACAGAGAAGACTCTTACATGGACATCACCAGAATGGCAGCACCAAACTCACACTGATTATTTTGCAGCCAAAGATGGAGAGGCTCTTCAGTCAGCAAAAACAAGACTGGGAGCTGACTGTGGCTCAGATCATGAACACTTTATTGCCAAATTCAGACTTAACTTGAAGATAGTAGGGAAAACCACTAGACCATTCAGGTACAACCTATATCAAATCCTTTATGATTATACAGTGGAAGTGAGAAATAGATTTAAGGGACTAGATCTGATAGAGTGCCTGATGAACTATGGACAGAGGTTTGTGACACTGTAGAGGAGACAAGGATCAAGTCCATCCCCATGGAAAAGAAATGCAAAAAAGCAAAATGGCTGTCTGAGGAGGCCTTACAAATAGCTGTGAAAAGATGAGAAGCGAAAAGCAAAGGAGAAAAGGAAAGATATTCCCATTTGAATGCACAGTCCCAAAGAATAGCAAGGAGAGATTAAAAAAAAAAAAAAACCTTCCTCAGCAATCAATGCAAAGAAATAGAGGAAAACAACAGAATGGGAAAGACTAGAGATCTCTTCAAGAAAATTAGAGATACCAAGGGAACATTTCATGCAAAGATGAAGAACAGAAATGATAATAGACCTAACAGAAGTAGACCATATACTTAAGAAGAGGTGGCAAGAATACAGAGAAGAACTGTATCAAAAAAGATTCTTCATGACCCAGATAATCACGATGGTGTGATCACTTCACCTAGAGCCAGAATCCTGGAATGTGAAGTCAGGTGGGCCTTAGAAAGCATCACTACGAACAAAGCTAGTGGAGGTGATGGAATTCCAGTTGAGCTATTTCAAATCCTGAAAGATGATGCTGTGAAAGTGTTGCACTCAATATGCCAGCAAATTTGGAAAACTCAGCAGAGGCCACAGGACTGGAAAAGGTCAGTTTTCATTCCAATCCCTAAGAAAGGCAATGCCAAAGAATGCTCAAACTACCACACAATTACACTCATCTTATATGCTAGTCAAGTAATGCTCAGAATTCTCCAAGCCAGGCTTCAGGAATACATGAACTGTGAACTTCTAGATGTTCAAGCTGGTTTTAGAAGAGGCAGAGGAAACAGAGATCAAATTGCCAACATCTGCTGGATCATCGAAAAAGCAAGAGAGTTCCAGAAAAACACCTATTTCTGCTTTCTTGACTATGCCAAAGCCTTTGACTATGTGGATCACAAAAAACTGGGGAAAATTCTGAAAGAGATGGGAATACCAGACCACCTGACCCACCTCTTGAGAAACCTGTATGCAGGTCAGGAAGCAACAGTTAGAACTGGACATGGAACAACAGACTGGTTCCAAATAGGAAAAGGAGTACATCAAGGCTGTATTGCCACCCTGCTTATTAACTTATAGGCAGAGTACATCATGAGAAACGCTGGGCTGGAAGAAGCACAAGCTGGAATCAAGATTGCCAGGAGAAATTGCAATAACCTCAGATATGCAGATGACACCACTCTTATGGCAGAAAGTGAAGAACTAAAGAGCCTCTTGAGGAAAGTGAAAGAGGAGAGTGAAAAAGTTGGCTTAAAGCTCAACATTCAGAAAACTAAGATCATGGCATCTGGTCCCATCACTTCATGGGAAATAGATGGGGAGGCAGTGGAAACAGTGTCAGACTTTATTTTGGGGGGCTCCAAAATCACTGCAAATGGTGACTGCAGCCATGAAATTAAAAGACGCTGGCTCCTTGGAAGCAAAGCTATGACTAACCTAGATAGCATATTAAAAAAACAGAGATATTACTTTGCCAACAAAGGTCCATCTAGTCAAGGTTATGGTTTTTCCAGTAGTCATGTATGGATATGAGAGTTGGACTGTGAAGAAAGCTGAACACCGAAGAATTGATGCTTTTGAACTGTGGTGTTGGAGAAGACTCTTGAGAGTCTCTTGGACTGCAAGGAGATCCAACCAGTTCATCCTAAAGGAGATCAGTCCTGGGTATTCATTGGAAGGACTGATGCTGAAGCTGAAACTCCAATACTTTGGCCACCTCACATGAAGAGTTGACTCATTGGAAAAGATCCTGATGCTGGGAGGGATTGGGGGCAGGAGGAGAAGAGGATGAGTTAGCTGGATGGCATCACTGACTCGATGGACATGAGTTTGAGTAAACTCCAGGAGTTGGTGATTTACAGGGAGGCCTGGTGTGCTGCGATTCATGGGGTCACAAAGAATCAGACACGACTGAGCGACTGAACGGAACTGAACTGAAAGAATCTTCTATCACTCATGTCTGAAGGATGAATAATTGTCCTTGACTAGAAGAGACCTCAGAAAAATACATGCATGTCTACAAAACACGCCTACACACACATAAAAGTGAAAATGTTAGTGGCTCAGTCATGTCCAACTCTTTGAATCCCCAGGGACTGTAGCCCACCAGGCTCCTCTGTCCATGGAATTCTCCAGACAAGAATACTGCAGTGGGCTGCCATTCCCTTCTTCAGGACATGTTCCAGGCCCAGGGATTGAACCCAGGTCTTCCACATTACAGGCAGATTTTTGAATCATCTGACTCACCAGGGAAGTCCATGTATATACACATGTGCATAACTTTGTTAGGAGAAGAGCAAAGCATAGATTGTAAAACATCTAGGTTCAAATTCTATTGTTTGCTTAGATTTGTAGCCTTGAAAAAGTTTCTTTTAACCTTGGCTTTTCAATCTTAAATGAGAGACTAATACCTACAAAGAAGCCATTTCCATCAGTATAAAATGAAAATAATAAGAGTACCTACATCATAAGTTTAATGGTGAAGATTTAATTAGAAAAATGGAATAAGATGAAAGATTTTAGACTTGTGGTGGGCACAAAGTATATGTTCAATAATTTTGTTATGATGATGATGATGTGTAGAGTGTAATATGTCTAAAGCACCTAATATTTTATCTAGCACATGATAGACCTTCTAGGTTGAGAAAGAAATGCAATGCACTCCAGTATTCTTGCCTAGAGAATCCTGTGGACAGAGGAGCTTGGTGGGCTGCTGTCCATGGGGTCACACAGAGTCAGACACGACTGAAACAACTTAGCATGCATGCATGTATTGGAGAAGGAAATGGCAACCCACTCCAGGATTCTTGCCTGGAGAATCCCAGGGACAGAGGAGCCTGGTGGGCTGCTGTCCATGGGGTCTCACAGAGTCAGACACGACTGATGCGACTTAGCAGCAGCAGCAGCAGAGCAGACCCTCTAGGTGAGATGTGAGAGTTGGACCGTAAAGGTTGAGGGCTGAAGAATTAATCTTTTCAAACTGTGATGTTGAAGAAGAGTCTTGAAATTCCCTTGGAGTGCAAGAAGATCAAATCAATCAATCCTAAAGGAAATCAACCCTGAATATTCATTGGAAGGACTGATGCTGAAGCTAAAGTTCTAATACTTTGGCTACCTGATGTGAAGAGTCGACTCATTGGAAAAGACCCTGATATTAAGAAAGATTGAAGGCAGGAGGAAAAGGGGGCAACAGAGGAGGAGATGGTTGGATGGCATCACCAACTCAATGGACATGAGTTTGAGCAAACTCTGGGTGATAGTGAAGGACAAGGAAGCCTGGCTTGTTGTAGTCTATGGAGTAACAAAGAGTCGGACATCACTTAGCAACTGAACGACAACAAGACCCTCAGTAATAAACAGTAATAAATAAATGTTAATTCATTTCCTTTTGCTTTTCTCTTTATGTGTTCCCTTTCCTTCTAAAATTGAGAACTATAGCAGGTTTTTACAGTTAACACTGTGAGTGAACTTACAGTGAATCTTTTCACATCATTTTCTCAGTAGTAAAATGGCTGATGCATTATTGGTCTCTCTTAATAAGCTGAAGACTGACTCAGATTCTAGGGGAAAATGGTGTACCAAATAAGGTCCATTCATTTATTCAACAATATTGATGCGATAAATATTCTACATTAGGCATCATTTCAGTACTGTAATCATAGCAGAGAATAAGACAAACAAGCATCCTATAAGTATTGAGTTTACATTTTAGTAGGAGAGAAACAGAGCAATCAAATAATCAGAAGAATAATAATTCCAGAAATTGACAAAGGTAATGAATAAGACAAATAAGGTAATGTGTCCTAGTAAAACTAAAGAGTGTGGAATAAATAAGATATAGCATGCACGAAATCCTATTCTGGGAAGGTGACATTTGAACTGAGACCTGAATAAAGAGAAGGATACATATTGCAACAGTCAAAGGAAATAACAATTCAGAAGGAGGGAGAAAACAGTGCAAAAACCCTAGGCAAGAAAAAGTGTTGAGCTCACATTATTGGTATAAGGATAAATTGACAAAGAGCAAATCAAAAATGATAATGATTGCACCCCATGGATATATGAACGTCTGGTATTTTTCATCAAGCCTTGAGTTCTGGCTATGAACTTACTCCTCGCAAGGGAATATTATGTTAGTTCACACTGTGCATTTTGCAAGCTCACCATTCATGGCATGGTACCAAATTATTTCTATTATAGAGATGAACATCAAGCTCTTTGTTTTATAGCCAGTCTCTATCCTTTAGTACAGAGTGCTATAAGCCCACGTTTCCTTATTCAGCAAGATTACCTACCCAAGACCTTATTTTCAGAATTACATCAACAGTCATTTTCCTGTGATGGCTCATTATATTTAAATTTAATTCATTGGTATTTTATTGCTGATTAAACTTTTCGTTCTGCTGTATTTTAGCATTGTGTCAACAGTTTTGTCTACGTTAATAACCTCCCAATGCCAAGGCGCCATAATTAAACATCTTGTTTGAACAGAACTGTTATAGTACTGGTACTCAGAAGGAGAAAAAAAAGTAAAGAGTAATAAAGCAATTTATTTTCCTAAGGTTTAATGTTTGTGTGGAGTGGACGCTAAATACCTGTATACACAATGCTCCGCAAATAAGGATTGGAATTGCCTGCTGTGTAATATTGTATGTTATCAGGTATGAAGTACCTTATAAAGTACTTATAAAGTCATCATATGATTAATTTCCTACCTTAAAAAATAAAAGGCCTTGTTAAAACTCTTGTTCTAAAAATATTAGTGAAAATTAGAGCTTTTTAATGTGTATTGATTTGTTAATACATGGATGGGTAATTAAAACAAAGTTACTGAATCCACGTTATGTTTGAGGTATGACATCATATACTTTAAAGGATTAAAAAAAAAGAACTAGCTATATATCTGTGGAAGCCTACAGTACAGAAAATGTAAGATATATACCTGAAGGACTATAAATCATTGACCAGGAAGTGGTTTCCTATAATAAAGGTTCAAATAAAATATTATGATAGGTTAGGTCAAGATTGATTAGGTTCATAGAAAACATGGCATTTGAACAGAACATTTATTGAAAATGATTATTTGGTTCATCAATAAAAGTACAGAAGCTAGAAAAAGCTAAGATGGAATACCTGCAGTAATTTGTAGGAATATGCTGAAAAATTCATTAATAGATATGAAACAGAGATGGCAAAGAGGATGGAATTTTTAAAGGGAGACCTGTTAGGTAAACAAGGTTGCCTATATGCAACCAGCCTGTTGATCAACAGCTCACAAACCTCTCAAGTGGCAGCGTTATTCAGACAAATTTGCTTCTTTTTCTTCCTTTTCTGTTTTTCCTCCCTTCCTCCCTCCCTTCCTTCCTTCTCTCCTTCATTGTATTCATTCACTTGATATAAACTCACTATTCCAGCTAGGTGCTAAGAAGTTAATGCCTGAGACAAGCATCGTCCCTACCCTCGTGGTGTTTATTATTATTTATATTCTACTGAGAGACACAGAAAAAACTTAATCATAAAACAACTAAATCTACTGCATTATATCAATAAATTGTGCTAAACATTATTAAGGAACCAAAACAGGGAAAATTAACATGTTGTCTGTCTCAGGATAATAGAGAAAGGTTTTTTCTGAATATATGGCAGTTACGCTAAGACTTTAAAAATATAAAGACATTCCTGGGTTTTTACTCAAGTGAAATGAAAACCTATGTTCATACAAAACCTGTACACAAATATTTTTAGCAGCTCTATTTTTAACCATCAAAAACAGAAAGCAATCCAAATGTCCTTCTACTGGGGAATGGATAAAGATACTGCTTATCCATTCATGACACACTACTCAGAAATAAAATAGAATAAACTGCTGATTAATGCACAATATGGATAAACCCCAAATACCATATGTAGAACTTCCCTGGTGGCTCAGGGGTTAAAAGCTTCTGCCTGCAATGTGGCAGACTTGGGTTTGATCCCTGGGTTGGGAAGATCCCCTGGAGAAGGAAATGGCAACCCACTCCAGTACTCTTGCCTGGAGAATCCCATGGACAGAGGAGCCTGGTGGGCTACAGTCCACGGGGTTGCAAAGAGTGGGACATGACTGAGCGACTTCACTTTCACTTTCAAGTCAAAGAGGCCAGACTCAAAAGGCTGCATAGTGTCTAATTACATGCATATGACATTCTGGAAAAGGCAGTCATATAGAAATATAGAACAGATCAATGGTTACCAGGAGTTAAAGGGAGAGGTAAGTTTTGTCTACTATAACGGATTTTATTTGATTTGTGGAGGGCGAGGTTTAGAGGTGATGAAATTGTTCTGTTTCTTCATTGTGATGGTGATTATACAACTATGTCTTTGCCAAATCTCATAGAACTGTACATCTAAAAAATGACTTTTACTATATGTAAATTTTAAAATAAGTAAATGTGATTTTACTAAAAACCAAACCAAAACAGTACTTACAGATAAGGCATTGGGAGAGAGGGATTTACCGTACAGGTGGAGAAGCTCATGAGCCCATTCGTGGCACCTCCTTTTCTGACATGAAGATAAATAGAGGACAAATTTGATCAACGTGTGTGTGTGTGTGTGTGTGTGTGTGTGTGTGCCCGCGCGCGCGCACGCACTCAGTCATGTCCGACTCTTTGCTACCCCATGGACTGTAGCTCACCAGGCTCCCCTGTCCAAGGAGTTTTCCAGGCAACAATGCTGGAGTGGGTTGCCGTTTCCTCCTGCACGGGATCTTCCCAACCCAGGGATCGAACCTGAGCCTTGTGTCTCCTGCGTTGGCAGCTGGATTCTTTACCACTAGTGCCCCAGGCACAGGAGGGGACATCGTCTTTGAGAATATTTTATTTCAGTCAGGGTCAGACCTTATCAGTGATTCTTCACTAGATTCTCAACCTTTTTAGTGCAAAACTACCATCTTACCCCTTTTGTTTTAACTACCTTTTTATACAGTGCAAAAATAATTTCCCAAATTATGTATAATGAGATCCATTTGTCATCTTAGCTTAAAGCTATGTAATTTCAATGAATTTAATACTTTTGTCTGAATTACATGAGTTAAGAACAAAAAGTAGAGTACTATGAGATATCTGGAAAATCCAATTATTTTTATCTCTGCATACGGTTGGCCAAAACTTCATACGCTTTTAGATTTGTGATCATATATATAATGTGAAAAATAATATGACTGCATTTATTCTACTAATTATAGAAAAAGAACAGCTATAAAACAAATTTCAATGAAATTACTTCAAGCTTAAATCTTATTTTGGAAGGAACTGATGCCAAATAATCTAAATGGTTATATGAATTTTGAAATGAATTTGCTTCATGATTTAGTCTAGAGGAGTTAGTATATTCAAGTGATTTTCCTGTCTTTGTTAAGAAGATCAGAATAGCCAATGATAGCATAAGAGATTTTTTAGATTGTTTATTGGGCATAGCTATCTTTATAGAAAACTGGGAAGGCTGAGTAAACTTAATTAGAAATCAGAGAGTGGGCTTATCTGAAGTCATTAAAAGCTGAGGACATGAGAAAATGAAGAGGAGCTGAACCTTGCAATAGTTAAGAATTAAAAGCGTCTCTGTAGCTATTAATAGAAAGCCTGAAAGCAACTATGAAAATAGAGACATATGAATAAAACTACTATGAACGATCATGCCCAGGTAATAATTGCAGCTTATATAAATTGGTCAGTGTTGCAGACTTAATATCATTTGAAATTTCATGATATACATATTGTGATATATTGTGAGATACAAACATTCAGATATTGTGGTAATCAATAATTGAAATTCAAATTTTGAAGTTTGAAAACCTTAAATGGTTTTAAATATCCATGCCTCATAAATTTGTGAATGTCACTTAGATTTACTTATTTTTCACATTTATGGTCTCAAATAAAACATGTAACTCAAATTCCTAGTTAAGAGAAGTCTTATAAAAGAGTAAACAAATATCTCTGTCAGGTTCCCAAAAGAGAAGACTGAGCACTCAGAAATACTGAGCATTCCTAATTTTAAATGTGATATAAATAAAGCAATGTTGATAAATATGATTTGATCACAGTACAATAAAATAAAATCTAATAAGTGACTGAAATGTGAAGTTGAAAAACTATCTAATTTCTAACAAAATAGCATATGAAATCATGTTTTGAGTTCTGCAGCAAGTGCTTTTAATCTGACTGAAAAGTTGATCAGAGAAAAGCTTATCACAATTTCAGGAATTGATTTTAAGACACTATGTGCCCAGGATTTTGAATGAGAAAACTAATATTAAAAGAAATAGACCATGTTGCTCTGAATAATATCAAACTAGATGGTCAAAATAAATATTAATCAATTCTCGGGAAGAATCATTCAGAATATACTCATACACATATTAATCAGACATTATTTTTCTAAGTTATTTAAATAAATATGGAACTTCTGATTTTTAAAACATAGGCTTTATAAGCAATGAATCCAAATAATTTGGGAATAACTTATTAATATGCCCCGTGGGGGAGGAAATGGCAGCCCACCCCAGTATTCCTGCCTGCAGAATCTCATGGACAGAGGAGCCTGGTGGGCTACAGTCCATGGGGTCGCAAAAAGTCGGATACGACTGAGCGACTAACGCTATTAAAATGCAAATAGTTATTACTAAAGTAGTATGACCTTTACTTATAACATATATTTAAGGTATATACTTTCCAATAATATGCTTAAAAATTATAGATATAATCCAAGTATAAAATTTGATGTTTCCATATGGCTTCTTATTTTCAGATTCAGACGTATCTATACTATGGGCCAAGACTTTGTTTTGTCATTCATCTGTTGATGCAAGCAGGCTCAGGCTTTAAACTAAGTATTGTTCTTTGTTGAGAAATCCTGAATAGAAGATGTTTGCAATCCTCTTCATGCTAATCTGAAAGCTAACAACTTGTGGGGGCTGGGTACCACACTGATCCCCTTCCTACCAAGTACAGGTCCATAGAGAGACACCACTTCTGAGTCATTACTTTCTTATTTTCATTCATACAGTTATGGTATCAGTCTTGAGACACAGCATTTAGAATGAAATCTTTACCAAGGGCACTAACAGTGTACTATTAGCAGAAAAAAAGAGAACCATCATTGCATCAAGAGAAAAATAGATCACCCAACCAGCCACAGTCATACCACGGCTCTGGGATTAAACCATGAGCTCTAGTCCAACTGAAATATTGCTGCTGCTGCTGCCAAATTGCTTCAGTCGTGTCCGACTCTGTGTGACCTCATAGACAGCAGCCCACCAGGCTCTGCTGTCCCTCGGATTCTCCAGGCAAGAACACTGGAGTGGGTTGCCATTTTCTTCTCCAATGCATGAAAGTGAAAAGTGAAAGTGAAGTCACTCAGTTGTGTCCTACTCTTAGCGACCCCATGGACTGCAACCTACCAGGCTCCTCCATCCATGGGATTTTCCAGGCAAGAGTACTGGAGTGGGGTGCCATTGTCTTCTCTTAGCTGAAATATTACTACATTCTATATGGCAATCTACAATCAATGTTCTTAGTTGCTTCTTAGCAAGTATCTCATTGGTCATCTTTCTAATAAGTGACTTTACTTCTAACTCACCAGGACTTCTACTCACCAGGACTGTGTTCTCAATGACTGAACATCCCAAAGTTGAGGCTTCTACTTATTATGCCTTTATAGTCAGTCACCGTAAGAAATTAGAATCCTTGTGCTTTCATCCAGGCTCAAAACATTCCCTTTATCACCAGACTTCAGTTAATTTTAGTCATCATTTCTCAAAATGTGAGATTATGTGCACAAACATAAGGATCTCAAACAATGATCCTTAGAAAGTGAACAAACAAATTAAAAAGGATATTAGGACCAGTGAGATTTAAAAATGCTACATACTACAGTTCCTATCTTCCACTTTGTAAATCCCTGATGCATTTTAGCATGCTGGAGTTACATAAAGTCCTATAGAAAAACCTTGAACCTTAAATACCCCAATACTTGCAAAATTCAGACTAAGGGATCTCTTATTCTGAGAATACCTACCACTGTCCTTCTCAATCTATAATTCTGGATAACATGTTTTGAAAAGTGTTGTTAGATTGTCTGTTATTAATTATTATCTTTTTAATCTGTCTCTAACTTTTAAGACACTATGGTATACATTAGGGTTGCTCATTAATACTTCTCATTCTTCTCCTTTTATGATCATGGGGGGACTTTATCTCTCCTTCCCCTTAAAGTTAGGCATATGACTGCTAAAGTCAGTAAAATGTGATCAGAAGTGTGTCCTTTTCGGGTAGAAGCCTTTAATTCCAGAGTGTTCCCAACCCCAACAATGCTATGAAGAAGTCATTATCATTCCTATATTATGAATGATAGAACTAATTTTCAAAGAAGGATAAAACAGAGTTCTAATTTGTGTATTTTAAATCTCATGCCTTTTCTGCCACATCTTGCTGCCTGAAGTTGATATTCATATCACACTAAAATGCACCACTCATCTTCCAAATGAAATGTTATTCCTTTCATGAATTTATTTTTGCATTCATGTGAAATTATTCATGTGAAATTCAGAACACTACTTCACCTAAAGTTAGATTTTCATTAGTAATAGCTTGAGTTAAAGCCATAGTAACATATTTCCTGAAAAAAATAAGTATCTATGCATTTCTTCCTTTGAGTTAATATAAATATGAATGCTAATTGCTCAGTTGTGCCTGACTCTTTGAGACCACATGGAATGCAGCCCACCTGTGTCCTCTGTCCATGGGATTCTCCAGGCAAGGATATTGGAATAGGTTACTATTTCTTTCTCCAGGGGATCTTCCTGACCCAGGGATCGAACCCGGGTCCTCTACACTGCAGGCGGATTCCTTACCGGCTGAGCTACCAGGGAAGCCCCAAATATCATGAAACTAATATTTCCCAATATTAATAACATAGCCCAAACCATGTTACTTTTTAAAAACTGGGTATTTTAATTGGCATAAATCATTGTATTAGGACCTGGTGGGAGTAGAACACATAGAAGGAAATGGATTTGTCAACAACTTATTATACAATTGATAAAATTAGGCCTAACCTGAGGTTCAAGAAGTGGGAACAACATTGAAGATGATTGAATTCTTTCTGAAAACTTCCTGAAGGAAAGGAAGCCATAGCAGAGTCTGGAGACCACTTCGAGGTCCCTGAGACCCCATCAGGGGGTTACAAAATAAAAACTATATCCTTCTTATGTGTAGTGAAATGCTCAGAAGGCTTACTTCATGTGTGCGAGCACAACACAATGAATACAGAAAGCAGTGACTAGAACCCAGTTATCTTCTATGAATCTAGAGATTTACAAATATTTAAAACAATGTCCCTATTTTCACTTTTTCTTTTGGAGACAACAATTTTTATTAAAACATTTATGTTAATACATGAGTTTTAATTTTTTTTAATTAGATTAATTGATAAGTATTTTACATACCTCAGATTAATTAAAACCATGTTAATTAATGACGTGCAATATATCAGAATGTCTTCTTATCCTCTAAAAGGAAACATTAAATAAAGAGATTTGGAATCAATCCCATTTTCCTTTTTCCTCTAGTTTTCTTAACATATTTGGGAAATCCATTAAACTTTTAGCTGTCATATCTTCATTTGTAAGCTAGTGACAATAACATCTGCTTTCTAAGAGTCAAAGGTCATTTTTACTTATATACTTGTAAAAATAAAATGAGATTCCTTAAACTAAAATGAACACAATTACTACCACTTTATATCCAAAAAAAAAAACTATAAATGCTCAGTATTGTTATGATTCTAATTCATTTTTTCCTTTACACGATTTTCATCCACAACACTCATCATGATCATTATCATTCTCTTTTATACAATGACCAAAAATTAAAATTGCCCATTATTTTAATAATATTTTTACCAATATCCTAAAGTCTAAACACTAGATAAACTCTACTGATCATTTCTGATTCCAGAATCCCAGTCATCAAGCATTACTGGTAAAAGTCATGTAACAAAATAGATTTTGAGTCATAAAATGCATAATCACTACTCTCAACTGTATCTTTAACGTCAGCCCCTCAAATTATCTTTCTCACATCCCTCCCAGCCATTTTAAACATTACCATTCTCCAAAAATCTCAGTGTCTTAGTCGTTCAGTCCTTTCTGACTCTTTGCAATGCCATGGACTGCATCCCACCAGGCTCCTCCATCCATGGAATTCTCCAGGCAAGAATACTAGAATGGGTAGCCATCCCCTTCTCCATGGGATTTCCCTGAGCCAGGGGTTGAACCTGGGTCTCCTGCATTTCAGGCATATTCTTTACCACCTGAGCACAAGGGAAGCCCTAAAAGCTCTAATACCCCTGCTGAAATCATCCAGCAATATATACATGTATGCGTGTTCCCAACAGAAACTTTTCCTTTTATTTTCATCTTTCACTTCCCAGAGGAAGCTTTTTTTTTTTTTTTTTTGGCATAAGTGCATTGAATGCCTATCAAAGCACTTTTTTAGGTGCTGGGAGTATGGTGATCTGATAGACCTAATATCCCTGGATTCCAACTCTTTCGATCTAAGGGGGGAAAAAAAGATGATAAATATACAAACATATTTCAAAGAGATAAATATATGGATGATTGGATTAAGAAATATAAGGATACACAGACATAGATTGATTAGTATGACAAATTCAGGTAGTGATGTGTTATGAAGACAACACAACAAGGTAATAAGATAGTAACAAGGGCAAATAAATACAGTGCGTGGTAAAAGCCCTGAGGAGGGATCACGAGCAGTGAGGCAGAGCACTGGTTACTTACCCTAGTATCACTACTCCCTGCTTAGCAAAAGAGCTCCAGCTTTTAGTGGATACACGGCCACCAAGAAAAAAGCAGCATATTTTTGGTACTCTCTCACAGCTAGGTGTCACTAGATGACCAAGTTGCAGCCAGGAAGATCTAAGGAGTGCCTGGTGCCAATATCGAAAGGTTTACTTAAAAAGGAGGGGATGAACCCTTCTTTTCTGCTTCCTCATCATACTGCCTAGATTTCATGATAATTACAAAGAAGAGATGCTAGTAGGGCAGGGGGGGAAATCTGTGGAATTTTTCAAGATTTGCATTTAAGAACACTGGCTGGCCTCCCAGAGAATGGGCTATGGGGAGAAATTTGGAAGTAGGGAACTAGATAGAAGGCTACTGTAATCACTCAATCAATAATGATCTTTAGGACAGCTTCAGATAAAGTGGTCATACTTTAAATATATTTTGGAAGAGAAGACTTGCTATTAGCTGAATGTGGAGAGTGGCAAATGGAAAAAGGCACATCCAGGATAATTTCTAAGCTATTGGCCAGACCAGTTTTGAAGTGATAAACTGAGGAAGAAGCGGGTCTGAGGGAAAGTGAGATGTGAAAGACCACAGTTCTATCTTAGATGTAAACATTAAGCCCAGCAGAAAAAGGCAGAGGAACGAGAGATCAAATTGCCAACATCCATTGGATCATGGTAAAAAGCAAGAGAGCTCCAGAAAAAACATCTACTTCTGCTTTATTGACTATGCCAAAGCCTTTGACTGTGTTGATCACAGCAAACTGTGGAAAATTATTCAAGAGATGGGAATACCAGACCACCTTACCTGCCTCTTGAGAAATGTGTATGCAGGTCAAAAAGCAACAGTTAGAAATGGACATGGAACAACAGACTGGTTCCAAATAGGAAAAGGAGTGTGTCAAGGTTGTATATTGTCACCCTGCTTATTTAACTTATATGCAGAGTATATCTTGTGAAATGCCAGGCTGGATGAAGCTCAAGCTGGAATCAAGATTGACAGGAGAAATACCAATAACCTCAGATATGCAGATGACACCTCTCTTATGGCAGAAAGTGAAGAACTAAAGAGCCTCTTGATGAAAGTGAAAGAGGAGAGTGAGAAAGTTGGCTTAAAACTCAGCATTCAGAAAACTAAGATCATGGCATCCAGTCTCATCAGTTCATGGCAAATAGATGGGGAAACAATGGAAACAGTGAGAAACTTTATTTTTGAGGGCTCCAAAATCACTGCAGATGGTGACTGCAGCCATGAAATTAAAAGACACTTGCTCCTTGGAAGAAAAGCTACGACCCAACCTAGACAGCATGTTAAAAAGCAGAGACATTCCTTTGCCAACAAAGGTCCATCTAGTCAAAACTATGGTTTTTCCAGTAGTCGTGTATGAATGTGAGAGTTGGACTATAAAGAAAGCTGAGCACCGAAGAATTGATGTTTTTGAACTGTGGTGTTGGAGAAGACTCTTAAAGAGTTCCTTGGACTGCAAGGAGATCCAACCAGTCAATCCTAAAGGAAATCAGTCCTGAATATTCACTGGAAGGACTGATGCTGAAGCTGAAACTCCAATACTTTGACCACCTGATGCGAAGAACTGACTCTTTGGAAAATACCCTGATGCTGGGAAAGATTGAAGGTAGGAGGAGAAGGGAATGACAGAGGAGGAGATGGTTGGATGGCATCACCGACACAATGGACCTGAGTGTGAGCAAGCTTCAGGAGTTGGTGATGCACAGGGAAGCCTGGCATGCTGCAGTCCATGGAGTTGCAAAGAGTCGGACACGACTGAGTAACTGAACTGAATTGATTAAACCCAGCATGTCTATTAGACATCCAAATGAGGATATTGAGAAAACATTTGAAGATGGGAATCTGGAGACCTAGAGTTAAAAATGGAACTGGGGATATAAATCAGGGAGTTATTTAGAAGGCAAAAGGAGAAGAGGGCAGCAGAGGATGAGACAGTTGGATAGCATCACTGATTCAATGGACAGGATTTTGGGCAAACTCCTAGAGATAGTGAAAGACAGGGAGGCCTAGCGTGTTGCAGTCCATGGGGTCGCAAAGAATTGGACAGGATCTAGCGACTGAACAACAAATTATTTAGGCTATAAGGCTAAATGAAATCAATTTTTAAAAAGGTACGAATCAAGAAAGGCAGGGGATTACAGACCATATGAAACTTCAACTTTTAGAGACTGAGTCAAGCATGGGAAGCCAGATAAGAAGCCTGAGAAGGAGAAATCTATGAGGTATAGAAAGGAAACCAAGAGGGCTTGAATCAAAGAGCTAGGCAAGGAAGTGCTTGCATAAGAGAGTGTCAGATATTGCTCAGGTTGAATAGGAGGAATTCATCATGGGCTTAGAAGGATGAAGTAAAAGCTGTTCCAGTGAAATGGTGGGAACTAAAAAACCTTCTTGAAGTGAAAATGTGAAGAGGGGCAGGAAAATTCAGGATAGAAATAGATGCATTATAAAGGGAGAATTGCCTTTTGTTTTTTATATTATTTAAGATAGATATCTTATAAGGTCTGTAAGTCAACTGGAGTAAAACAGTCCAATGATGCAGGTGAAGGCAAGGCTAGAAGGTGTTAAAGGATCGAAGTACACATCTCATGGCCTGAGATCAATGAGATCAATGAGGGATCACGTCTGTTATTGTAAGCATTGAACACTCAATGCCTCGTGTAGCACTCAAGACACAGTGGATGCTTAACAATTATTTAAGTAAAAGAATGAATGAATGTTAGATTCAATAGTCAGCATATTTCACCACAAAAAATATTTAAATAAGGTTATTATATTTCCTATTTTGGAGTTCTTGTAGTCTTCTTAAAAAGGTAAAAAAATCCTGAAGTTGGCAAAAGCACTCATCTCTGCCTACCTCTCTGGTCTTATCTCTGCCTACCTCTCTAGTCTCACTTGCTACATACCTACTTGCATCCTATATCCACACTGCAGAGAACAATTAATTCTACAAGTCCATCGTGTTTCTCCACGCAGTGCCTTTACCACAGGTGTTTTCTGTTCTTGCAAAAACTTTCCCTTATCAACACCTTGTGTTTTGCTAATTCCTGTTTACTCTTTAAGAATTGGCTCAAGTATTGTTCCTTCTAGGAAGATGTCTATGATCCTCTTTTCTGAACTAGAGCCCCTCAGTGCTCCCAAGGAAACTGCTAATCTCCTACAAAATAATTATATTATATTGAATTTGCTTATTAACTTGTTAGTTTTCATCATTTAAATTAAGCTATAACATAAATATGCTTTTTATCTCTGAATACGCAGAACCCAGCTCAAGACATTTAATTAGTGCCATTAAGTGAATAAATAATATCAATGGTACCCTGATGATGGCCATGTTTATTAATGAACTAAAAATGTTTACTCCCTAAACATCTTCACCAAATAGGAGTGTCTATATTGAAATTCTTCTTGATTTTCTTGTTGCTCTATGATTAAAAATTCAGATACTTAATGGGCCCCAATCTTAAAAGAGGGCTTCCCTCATGGCTCAGACAATAAAGAATCTGCCTGAAATGCAGGAGACCTAGGTTCAATCCCTGGGTTGGGAAGATATCCTGGAGAATGTAGGATTCACTCCAGGATTCTTGCCTGGAGAATTCCATGCACAGAGGAGCCTGGCAGGATACAATCCTTCAGGTTGCAAAGAGTCAGACACGATTGAACAACTAACACTTTCACTATATTATTAAAAGTTTGCAATATAAGTGGGCAAGGTTATGTAAAATAGCACAGCATCATCATGAATTAGTGAGAAATAGTAAATATGAGGATTTCCATGTCTCCTGGGTTCACTCCTTGGGTCAGGAAGATCCCCTGGAGAAGGAAATGGCAACCCTCTCCAGTATTCTTGCCTGGGAAATTCCATGGACAGAGGAGCCTGGTGGGCTACAGTCCATGGGGTGGCAGAGTCGGACATGACTTAGTGACTAAACAACAATTTTCAGGCATAGATTTAGCATAAGAAATGAAGCATTATTATCTATCTATAAATTAGTACAGTGGGGTGGATGAGAGTACTACCCAGTATAAATGAAACAAAGTTAAAGTCAGCTTTGATGATGGAGGGAAATTAACATGCTAAGGAAGCTTGAAAGCATGGTTTATGCTCTAAAGTCAGAGTGAAAGCCATTCATTTGTGTCTGACTCTTTGCGACCCTATGGACTACACAGTCCATGGAATTCTCCAGGTCAGAATGCTGGGTTTATGCTCTAGAAAACAGTTAATTGTGTGCTATAGAAATAGCAGTAAATTTGAAATAGACTCATTAGAATAAATTCATTATTGTTTCCTCCCAAATATATATTTACTAGCACTCACAGTAGGAAAGGTTTAAAAGTAAATAAAGTTCAGGAACACTGAGATAGTCTAGTGCCAAAAATTGTAGAGTTGAGACTTCCAGAGGTAAGGGCTAGCTGCAGATTTGAGAAATAATAGATACTTATTAAATCTGGGATATCTTTTGTGTCAGAAAGAAAGGAGATTATCAGACTTACTGGGCATGTCAAAGGATATAGCATCCAATATAAAGGGACTTCTACTGGTCAAAGATGCAAAGAGGTTCAATTTAAGCATCAGAAAGAATAGCTGAAATTGACTCAAACTCATTTCTTTTATAAAAATCTGTAAATTCACGATGATATATGAGAGAAGGAAATAGAGATGTGGGAGAGAAAGAGTACCACACTTTTCCCAATTAATTGGTCACAGTAGAAGTAACAGATACCAAAATCCTTTCTCTAAAAATTTAACAATGAAACATTTTTCCTCTAGGAATGGTACTTCAGGTTATAGAAGTCACCCTATTTTATATAAAAAAATCTGTATAAAAATTGCAACATCCTGTGCAATTATTGATTCTGTCAATGATTATTAGAGTCAGGGACCATTATATGAAATACTGATGAGGAAAAGAATGATGGAAGGATGAGGCTGTCACAACTTGAAAGCACTGGCAAATCAGTATCACAAGAAGGGAGATAACCAAGTATTTTGTGTCTCTTGATATGATGTATATAAGACATACAGTGCTGTCTATGCAATATTTGTAGCAAAATGCTTGACCTGAATCTAACGAAATGTCAGTCTCCAGAGGTTACTTCCAGTTTGCAGGAAATGGTAAGGACAGAAGAAAAAAAGTCACATCTATAAGGTAGAAGTTTCTTCAGATCAACTGATAAAGGCTTTGTTTTGTTTATAAAAAAAAATCAGTAGTATGAAAATAAAAACCAGACATACTATTCTAGCATTAAAGATGCTCAGATTCACAAGAAGCATGTAATGGTGGACCCTGGATCCTAATTTAAACCACCCACCAGTAAAAGAAAAGAAAAAAAAGAAAGGAGAAATTTTCATTATAGGCCAGGTATTAGCACAAAAAGTCAGCAAGAATTTTGTTATGTGTGATAACAATACTATGGTTATGTAAGAAAATGTACATAGGTTTTAGAGATACATACTGAAGTCTGTAGGCTGAAATAACACAATATCTGAGATTTGTTTATAAATGCTTCAAGAACAAATAAAAGAAGAATAAAGGGAGACGGGTGAAGCAGGTGTGACAAAATCCAGAAAAGTTGTTATGCTTTGGAGACATATTTGTAGGCCTCTCATTCTGTTAATTTTGTTTTGCAAATGTTTAAAATTTTAGAATAGTTCTTACTAAATGAAAAGAATAAAAAAAGGAAAAATTTCTTGTTTCTTTAATAAAATATGAGAATAAGAAAAGAAATAAGGCTTCTATGGAAATATAAAGCTTCAATTAGGAGAAGAAAATTGTGGTTAATTTGTTTTCAAAAAAAAACACATATAAGCACATCAAGCCATTTTTATGAACCTTATTAAAATTGTAATGCAATTGCTAACTTTGTGAATGGGATGTTTTTTAATGTGCTCTGAGGTAATTTATATTTATTATCATGTTTCTGGCTGAAACCAAGGAAACCAAACTCTAGTGAAGAAAAATTGTATTTCTTTTTACCTAAGCTGAGCTTAAGGGAAATAAGTAACCTTCCTTTTTCTCCGCATTTTTTCCTTTTGTAATAGAGCGTTTAAGTTTATTTGTTAGCAAGGCCTGTTCTGTGGTCAGGAAAGAGCTTGGGAGATTTGGGTATTTAATGCCAGCCAACGGAATCATGCATGGTGAAGCTGATCTAATGTTTGGCTTTCAAGAAATGCTGAACTAAGTAATCCTGCAGCCTACTAGAGATGTCTGTTAGTATAGTATATATTTCTTTTCACAATCAAAAATAAACCACAGGATTAGCTTACCTAACAGCAAACAATAAGACACAGAGTGTCAAAGAAATAAGAGACTTGAACTCTGGAATTGAATGCCAGTGACCTGTACAATTTTGTTATACCCCAGTAGGATGAACATGGAGGGCTTTCCCTTAAGTGAAATTACAAGTCAGTGTAATTTATTTTTGGTGTCCACTAACCTCCTTGGCTCCCATTTTTCCACCTTGGCATTGCTTTCTTCCTTTTTGGCCTTTTTGATCTATGGCAATGATAAAATGATGGATATATTTACCACAGTGAACATGACTTAGTAGACAAACCTTCCCAGGACTACTGACATTTTTAAAGCACCAACACTCAATCCAAAAGGGGTAGCAATCTATTAGGGAAATCTCAGCAACGAGGACATATTATAAGTAGAACTGGGGCGAACAAGGCAACCGAGGCAATGGTTAATACTGACAGTACAGACTCTGTGCCAGCTCTTTGCATGCACAATTCCTTTAATCCTCACAAAAATCATATGAAACAGCTGCTATTATTATCACTGAAATACAGGAGACCGAGGCACAGAGGAGTGAAGCAACTTGCACAGAAGACACAGCAAGTCAGTGAAAGAGCAATGTTAGGTCTCAGACAATCTGACTCAAAATCAGTGATTGACATAAGCCAGGCAACATGAGAGGCACTTTGTGTTATATACAGACTCCCCTAGCCTCTGCAAGGCCTCCCCTGATAGCTCAGTTGGTAAAGAACCAGCCTACAATGCAGGAGACCTGGGTTTGATCCCTGGGTTGGGAAGATCCCCTGGGAAAGGAAAAGGCTACCCACTCCAGTATTCTGGCCTGGAGAATTCCATGGACTATCCAGTCCATGGGGTCACAAAGAGTCAGGCATGACTGAGCAACTTTGACTTTCACTTGCCTCTGCAACTTGTTGTTCTTTATTTGTTCACTTACTTAGCAACTTGGTTGAATGAATTTTGTGAAGTCCATTTCACCTGCAGTATGAGACCTGTGATATTCCTGCTCAGAAGTGTTTTCTACTTTATGTCTAGTAGCCTAAATTCCTGAGGTTCACCACTGGCTTTGCATCAGCACCTATTGGTATAAAGTTGTGCCAAAGTCCAATTGGTCAGTTAAATCCTTACTTATGACCTCTGGATATGTGTGTAGCTTGGAGATCATTTTATAATTCAGAAAGCTTACAAATTTACATCACATTCAACCAGAAACTATAAGCTTAGAAGTTTCCTCTCTAGTCACTTCTCTGAGGGCTCAGCCTTGGACATATACAGATTTCCAACCACCAGGGATGAAGGTGACTATTTGTATGGAATATTCTAATTCTATTATCTCCTGTGTTGCTTTTTTTTTTTTTCCCCCACACTACATGACTTGTAGGATTTTAGTTCCCAGACTAGGGACTGAACCCAAGCCTCAGCAGTGAAAGCATGAAGTCCTAATCAATGGACCACCAGGGAATTCCTGAGGGTGATTTAAAAAAGAAAAAAAAAAAAAAAAAACAACTGTCTTTCTAGGCATTCCCCCAGGTTCAGAGTATCACATTGTTCAGCCATGTTTTGTTCATATATTGTCTTTAAGTCCCTTGAGCTAGAAATGTTTCCTCTCTTTGCTGATGATTCTGTGTGTCACTCAGGGCATCCCTTCAAATCTGCCTTCATCCTGCTCTGATTGTCCTGAGTGATACAACCAAGTGTATGTGCACACTATTTCAACTCCCCAGGGGTGAGTGCAATCTTAGGAGGGCTCTCCTTGGCCGTGTCTTTCACTCAGTTAAATTTTTGGCTGGTCTTCCATTTTTGCATGTTGTATTATGATCATGGAACTAACTGTTTCTTAATTGCTTGGCAAAAACAGTCTCCATTATTTTCAACAGGATCTTTAGGCATGAACTCCCCCATGTTCTGTCCCAAAAGAAGCCAGTCCCTCAATTAGAGCTGTGGAAATTGAAAATGATGGTGATTATGCTGTGTTACATAGGGAAAAAATTTAACGTACACAGTTAACTCATGTAGTGAAAAGCCCTTGGTGCAAGCTCCAAGACAAGAGTCACATCAAAATTTATCTTGGGACCCGAATGAGGCCCAGCTATTCTGAGCCAGTTTTGAAGGATAATAGGAGAATGTTAGGTAAAGAAGAATAATGCTCTTCCTGGCAGGAAAAAAAGAGGCATGAGTTATTTTCTCTTCAATGATAGGGTGAGTGTCCTTAATAAACATACTGGTACAAGAAGGTGCTTAAAAATATTTGTTAGTTGCTTTTGGAATCATGGAAGTAGACATTTCATTGAGCAACCCTAAACACCAAGGGGCAAGAACACAGTGTTTCATCAGAGAAGTAGGCTGACATCATTAAACACTTGCTGGTTCATGATATCTAATCATAGGAAATACATTGCCAAAAAGCTATATTGTCAGACTAAAACACACAGCCTGCCTTATGACTCGATTTATCAGTAAAAAAACAGGTTTACCTGACAGATAAATCTGTACACAGCTAGATTCAGAGAATAAGTTTGCCAACATTTTTGAGGTTCTTTCACAAATTCTGAAAGACTCTGGCTTTCCCTGATGTTCCCTCAGGAGAGGAAGGTCTGCAAGTCAAATTCAAAGATAATGAAAGGATAAAAGTCACCAGTCTTTTTAAAAAATCTCTAATGGTACTACTCAACATAAATTTATCCAAGAAATTTTGCAAACGCAGTTAGTTCAACCAAAAACAAGATGGCCTAGATAATCCGGAGAAAGAAGTACAAACTGAGATTTTCTCTTTTGCCTGAAGATAAATCGGACCTGCCATCTAGCTAACAGATGTAACTGATACTTTCGATCAAGGTACCGTATTTCAAGATGGAATGAGGTGTTATGGTGTGCACTTGTTCAAGCCAAAGCCCAGAGGCCCAAATTCTCAAAATCACTTTACTTTTCTTGAGACTCTGTCTTGAAATATCTTCATGTGCAACCAGACAAGAAATTGTGCAACCTGGGGTCACTGATAGGGTTTGTTTGCATACCTGCCTTGAAGAAAAATGAGATATCAAAATTAGGTTTGGGGGTTTGTTTGCTTGCTTGTTTGATGGTATGGTGCCCTTTGGGTTGTTCCACTTAAACCAGAATACACAGAAAACCTGGGTCATTGTCTGGCCTGACAAATAAAATTTAAGGGGAGAGCCAGAGCCTGGTGCTGGAGGGAAAGGCAGCGTGACACTCCTAGAAGATCTCTGGCAGATTTGGTACCCGTCCTATAGTCCGTACTATAGCTGATGGTAGCAGCTGGCTTCAAGACTCGAGTATTATCACTGAGGCAGCATAGCTTGGAGCATCCTAGTAGCCAAACGCAGAGCTGCACAGATCCTGTGAGAGCTCCTATTGGTGGCAGAAGGCAGCCTACCAGATAATATTGGTTAGAAGTTTCCCTCCAACCTCCACTTGGAAGTGTGAAAGGTAGATATTTTTAATCATCCTAATATTTTATTTATTAGGAAAACAATTTAAAAAATTCCAGCAGAGGTAGAGGATTTTTCAGATAAAATAGATAGGGGCTTGACACAGACCGACCTTCAATTGAAAATTAGCTCTCAAATGGAGAGTATTAACAGAGGAAAGAAAAATAAAAGCCAGTCATCTCCCTTCACACTGCTGTTTTAGAGCTCAAATGCAATCACTGACAGACTAAACATATAAATAACTAGACTACATAAAAAAAGGAACTCTGCCCCCAAACCTGCAGCAATCAACTCAGGAAGCCAACATACTATTCACAGTAGCTAGTTCAAGAAGTCAAACTACAATCGCTAACAACTAGTTTAAGAAGCCAGATAGCAATCTCTGTAGAAATCAGGCCCACATAACCGGGAAATGATTGTTTCCTAAAATGTTGCCCCCACTTCCAACTTAGGGTCAGTTTGATACAAATATGAGCTTCCTCTTGGTTCATTTGGTAAAGAATCCGCCTGCAATGCAGGAGACCCTAGTTCAATTCCTGGGTTGGGGAGATCTCTTGGAGAAGGGATAAGCTACCCACTCCAGTATTCTTGGGCTTCCCTTGTGGCACAGCTGGTAAAGAATCCACCTGCAATGTGGGAGACCTGGGTTCAGTCCCTGGGTTGGGAGGATCCCCTGGAGAAGGGAAAGGCTACCCACTCCAGTATTCTGGCCTGGAGAATTCCATGGACTCTATAGGCCATGGGGTCGCAAAGAGTCGGACACAACTGAGCAAATTTCACTTTTCATGAGTCCCTAACCAATTACATAGGATGCCTTACTTCTATTAGTCTACCTACAGCTTCCCCAGGCCAGCAGCCTCCTTCAGGGCAGACTTAAAACCTTATCTTTTTCCTATTATAAAGCTTTCCTACTCTTCTACCTGAATTGGAATCTCTGACAAACATAGGTGATGGTGGCTTACTTCCTGTCTACAGGGAGTTCTGAATAAATAACCTTACATTGTCTCATTTAGGTGGTCTTTACTTATTTCTACATCATGAATTCAAATGCTTTATAAACTAAGAAGTAATATTAACAAATGTTATTTGTGGTTATTATTTCCATTTTGGTTCTGACTTCTCAAATTTTAGATTATAGAATTAGAAAGAACCTTTAAAATTTTTTAGTCTTAATTTTTTTTTTCAAATGAAACCACAGTAAGCCTTGCAAAGCCCAACCCCCCCGTCCCTTCTTTGCCCTTTAATTCATGCCTTGAGATGCCCACTCAAAAATAACTCATCTAGACTAATTTTCTCATTATTCATGTGAGACTCAGAGAGAAGTACCTTGCCCAGAGTCAAAGAGCCAATTAGTAGTCAGTACCCTTCCTATCTTCAATTCTCCATCAAAGATAATCTCTTGTACACATCATATCAGTGCTTTCGAGTGCTGAGAAAGCTGTATTTCCTGCCAAGTTAACTGGGCTGCAGGGATTCACAAGCTCTCTGCAAAAGCTTGAAATCAGATGGAAAGATAAAGGAATAAAAGGTAACATTTTGGAAAATAGAGAACATATATCCACGCATTTTCTGTCCAATTTTTAAAAATAATATTAGCATGTATATGTAGAGATCACCTATTTCCTTCCTTTTACTTCAAAACTAATAAGCACTTCCTTTTTCTATAATTAAAAGAGGGAAAGAAAGGGAAGGAAAAGGGACAAAGAATAAGAAGAGAGAGAAAATGCTACGGGGAAAGCTTATCAAGAGGTGATGGAGGGTATGCTGATGTGTTGATGTGCACAGTGCTTGGGAGAGTAACAGAGAAGATGCTGAATGACCCTGAACAGCGGGGCACATTAAACGGTGTTGATGGATTTGAGCATAAATTGACTGAGGAAAAGTGGTTGCCATGGATAGCTTGAGCAGGGGCTCTGAATGGGTTTCTAATTGGATTAAAGGGATATGACTAGGCCACCACATTATGCTGGTCATTATGCCCCTTATCACAGTCTATATTTCCCTGGAGGGAAGAAAGAATCAGGTGGGAAATTGAGGAAAATGCAAGCCGAAGCAGAATCTTCTCTTGGCTGGATACACTTCTGGCTCCCTCTGTGACATTTTGTGTAGATTTAAGACACAATTACAATTTTGATGAGAGAGTCATTTCATTGGACTATGGAGTACATATTTTATGTTTATCCTTTCAATGATGTATCTTTTTAAAACGATGGCTTATGAATGGGAACCAGACACATTCAAGCTATGCCAGGCTAGGTTTTCTACGGCAATTACCCATTATTGTTGGTATGCTTTGTAGTTAATAATTCATCAAGAGTAGCCTATAATTGAGCCTCTGGATGGCAATAAATCACAGACATCTTTTCAGCAGATTTATATATTTTTTCTTTCTCAATTTAATAAACCTGTAAGGCTTAATATCTTTTTTTAAAAATTTACTCTATTGTAGAGACATGTATGGTTTCATTTTATAGGCTCCTTTTATTCTAGATTCCTTCCCCCTTCAGTGTTAAAGGAACTCGTACCAATAGAATCCTATCAGGTCAAAACTGGAAGAAACCTAAAAATCATCTACTATTATCTCTCATTTCATTTCATGAGAAGATTCATCTTCAAAGATGCAACATGCTTAGGCCAAAGCTACAGAAACAGTGTCACATCGTGAACTAAACCTTAGGTAACCTTATAATCCCTTTAACTAAAAGGTCTAACTATGCCCCAATGAAAAATGATGTTTTAAGTTAACTGGAAAAAAATATGTGTTTATTATGGCTAGGAATTTCATTTGGTGTCAATCTGGCATGTATGTAGTGGAAATTATGACAAAATTAAAACAAAAATGTGAATATCAAGCCCTATGAGAAGAAAAGAACAACCTATTTTCTAATCAAGCAGGCATATGTAATTTAGCTGGTAATTGACCAACAAATGGTAGGCATTGTTGTTTTTTGAGCAATTATAGAAGTCATTTATAAGGTGGGAAAATAGCTAAATTTTTCACTTCCAAAGACGAACCATAAATCTACTTACATCTGCCTGTAGCATAGTCACCTTAAATTATGAACATATAAGAGTCTCCCAGAGAAATGTGTATGTGTACCTCCTAAATTTTCTTAGAAATAAAATAGAAAATATCAATTTGTTTTTGGCCAAATACATTATTTACCTAATCATGTTTATTACTTGGCTGAGAATATTTATCAAAAACCTATAATATGTAAAATGGCACTGGATTAGTCACAGGACAACCTGTATTCAGGGGGATAAAGAGCAATAATAATAATAATTACAGAGTCTCCAGAAGAAGAATCTGGGTATTATTATTTAAGGGAGCTTCACACACACACACACACACACACACACACATCACAGTTCCTAAATGGAGCTGCATATTAGAGTGCCCTAGTGTGCTATAAACAGAGACTGATATTTTCAGGCCCCTTTTCAGAGCTTCTAACTCTAGGTTTAGGGTAAAATCTGAGAATCTGTATTTTTCCAAGTTCTTTTGGTGACTCACATGCAGTTAGTCCACATATCCACTTTTTAGAACCATTACGTAAAATAACATTCTACTTCTCCTGAAAGCCAAAGGCATTACAGCAAGAGAGTAGTTTTAAAGCATATTTTATAGCATTTAATGTGAGAGTGAGGACTTCAAAATATTATTTTATTTCCCAGAATGGTCTTGAGTGATGGGTATTGCTATCTGAATGTTCTTAATAAAGGAACTGAGCCACAGAGAGGTTAAGTAAATGGCCTGATATCCCAAATTAAGTCCTTTGCTCTTTACATATTAGTGTGCCTCCTCATTACTACCTGTCTCCTCTTGGCCTATCTGCGTGATCAGTCACTCAGCTGTATCTGACTCTGCATCCCATGGTCTGTAGTCAGCCAGGATTCTCTGCCCATGGAATTTCCCAGGCAAGAATACTAGAGTGGGTTGCTGTTTCCTCCTCCAGGAGATCTTTCTGACCCACAAACTGAACATACGTCTCCTGCGCCTCCTGCATTGGCAGGTGGGTTTTTTACCATTGTACCACCTGGGAAGCACTGTTTATTGGTTTATTTATGCAGCTAATATTCATAGAGCACCTACTAAGGACTGGGCACTATAACTGAGTTATATGCATGGACTATTCTTATTCAGTTTTTCTGCTTGAATTAAAATTAAAAGGCAGCCATTCATTTACATTTTAACTTAATAAATTTTCCAGTAAAAAACTAGACCTGTGTTTAAGCAAAGACAGCTGCTACTCACCAAAGACATTTGAGGGGCACTTAGCACCAAAACATCTCTTTAATGGCATTTCATTCTCTTGTGCTCAGTTTGGCTCTCACCATTGGCTTACCTGTCTGAGGCAATGTGAAATTTTACTTTAATAACCAGTTGGAAACATGGGATAAACACTGGGATCAGAATGAGAATATCTACCTACTGCCCTGGTTCTGCAACTAACTAGATGTTCCTTAAACTCTATATGCTATTCCTCATATGTAAAACAAAGAAATTCAGCAAATGTTCTAATTCTAATAATCTACGAAGAGTATGTTCTTACCCACCCTGTTTTCCCTACAAAAATATACACAGGCACACATTTACACTTAAGAAAAGTCAGCTGCCTGACACCTCATTTCCAAATATCTGCCAACACTTGATCTGGCAAGTTTTTTTTTTTTTTAATTTCTCCTTTATTTATTTATTTTTCAGTGGGTTTTGTCATACATTGATATGAATCAGCCATAGATTTACACGTATTCCCCATACCGATCCCCACTCCCACCTCCCTCTCCACCCGATTCCTCTGGGTCTTCCCAGTGCACCAGGCCCGAGCACTTGTCTCATGCATCCCACCTGGGCTGGTGATCTGTTTCACCATAGATAATATACATGGTTTTCTTTCGAAACATCCCACCCTCACCTTCTCCCACAGAGTTCAAAAGTCTGTTCTGTATTTCTGTGTCTCTTTTTCTGTTTTGCATATAGGGTTATCGTTACCATCTTTCTAAATTCCATATATATGTGTTAGTATGCTGTAATGTTCTTTATCTTTCTGGCTTACTTCACTCTGTATAATGGGCTCCAGTTTCATCCATCTCATTAGGACTGATTCAAATGAATTCTTTTTAACAGCTGAGTAATATTCCATGGTGTATATGTACCACAGCTTCCTTATCCATTCATTTGCTGATGGGCATCTAGGTTGCTTCCATGTCCTGGCTATTATAAACAGTGCTGCGATGAACATTGGGGTGCACGTGTCTCTTTCAGATCTGGTTTCCTCAGTGTGTATGCCCAGAAGTGGGATTGCTGGGTCATATGGCAGTTCTAATTCCAGTTTTTTAAGAAATCTCCACACTGTTTTCCATAGTGGCTGTACTAGTTTGCACTCCCACCAACAGTGTAAGAGGGTTCCCTTTTCTCCACACCCTCTCCAGCATTTATTGCTTGTAGACTTTTGGATAGCAGCCATCCTGCCTGGCGTGTAATGGTACCTCATTGTGGTTTTGATTTGCATTTCTCTGATAATGAGTGATGTTGAGCATCTTTTCATGTGTTTGTTAGCCATCTGTATGTCTTCTTTGGAGAAATGTCTGTTTAGTTCTTTGGCCCATTTTTTGATTGGGTCATTTATTTTTCTGGAATTGAGCTGCTGGAGTTGCTTGTATATTTTTGAGATTAATCCTTTATTGCTTCATTTGCTATTATTTTCTCCCAATCTGAGGGCTGTCTTTTCACCTTACTTATAGTTACATCTACCTAAAGAAACAATACCTGGCAAGTTTTATAGATGGGGATTCAGTGACCTTCAGCTTTTATTCCAGAATCAATTGCATTTCAGCAGACTGAGAGCACCTTGCAGGGAACAGGCCCTTTGGAAGAAATGAATATTAAAAAGAATCAGCAGTTGGAATAACTGATGGTAGATAATTGGAGTAGGGGGCAATCAAGCTAAATTCTGGGACAGTTTTCAGAAAGCTGTGCATGCAGGGTTAGTTGCTGAATCTGTCTTCTTTGGTCATGACTTTAATGACTGTACTCCATGAACCTGAAGTTCTGTAGGTAGCTGAGTGAGCTTTGGGGAAGGATGGCCAAGGCCACACATTTATTCAGATGAAAAGACAAAAACATCTTGTGCTTTGCATAGATACATAAGAGCTCTTGCATCACAGCTACTGCCAGCTATTTCAGGAATTTGAAAGCCCCGGATTCTAGAATTCACTCGGATACAAACCAACTTTGTGATCTAGAGCAATTTACTCCCCTAGATTTGCCCACTAGTTGACTATGTATCATGACTGATGGCTTTCCTGGTGGCTCAGATGGTAAAGAATCTGCCTGCAATGCAGATGACCTGGATTCAGTCCCTGGGTCTGGAAGATCTCCTGGAGAAGAAAATGGCAATCCACTCCAGTATTCTTGCCTGGAGAATTCCATGGACAGAGGAGCCTGGCAAGCTACAATCCATGGCATTGCAAAGAACTGGATATGACTGAGTGACTAATACTCATACATGACTGATCCATAGACTCTGTTTCTCCACTAGTTAGCTATGTATCATGATTGAGGGCAGGGTCCATGGTATTCCTGCTTACCATTGAATCCTCAGCAACTAACCCATAGTAAAAACTAAATTTGTGTTTGTTGACATAATGAAAGGGATTAGACTTGATAGTCTCTGGGACCCAGTTCACTCCAGCATCTTATGGCTGTACCCTCTTGGGCGCATACTCACCTCCACCTAAGGCCATGCTCTAGGCCCCTCCACTTATGCTCTGCATTGATCTTTCGGGTAAAAGTCTCTTTGAGTCAGTCTCTTCTTTCCCCTCTTAATGTCTCATTACTATACCTGTGGCCATCACCAGCTTAAATTAATTCCACTCTCAAAGGACTTCCATTCAAGACTGACCCTGTGCATTCTCATGCATCTTTCATAGTTGTGTATTATCTGTATCTTTATTTACACTCATTCTCCTGGAGCTCTCTCTTTATACAGATCACTATAGAGCAAATTTGAAGCTACTTAAAAATTTGATAATAAGCCCGGTGCTCACTTTGGCTTATTGTTGAATTTGGCAGCATGTATACTGAAATAATGATAAACCTGGCATCAAAGAAAAAGCATTTTTTCTACATGAGGTATGAAGTTACTGAGAAGAAATTATCAACAAAAATTATATATACACACACATAGAGAGAGAGAGAGAGAGAGAGAGAGATGGAAATGCTGCACATAGATACACAAAATTAAACAACAATTTCTTCAAGTTTAGAGGTTAAATGAGGTAACCACATTTTGATAAAAAACTTCATGTTCAGCATAGTGACAGATAACACTGACTCTCAGAATTATAACTCTCACTTTTGGGAAAAAGAGCTCTGTGATCTTGCCTAACCTCTGTACTTCACTGATGAGAAACTGATTCAAATAATTTGTTTTTCTGTCCTTCCTGGAGCTAATGTAAGAGATGTAGGGCTATTTTTTTTTCCCCCAGTAGCCTATTTTTTTTCCAGAAACATCTGAGAACAGGACATTTTTCTCAGGACTTTTGTTTGGTCTAAAATATAAGATTTTTTAACGTCCCCATTGCCCTTTGAAGAGCTGGAGTAACACTGAAAATGTAATTGCTTCAGGGAACTGACAACTAATTATCCCAAAGCCAAAAGAAGACTAGGCATTTAGATAATGAAATGTCAATCAGTGTAATAGAAGTGTCATTTACTTAATACTTGTCTGTGTTTGGAAGGAATGCATGTGATTTCAAGGCACAGTCAAATTTCTCTGCAGCAAGGAACATTGTGGGTGCACACAGACTGTGGCTCTCTCTACATATTGTACTTAAAGATACTGCATTAATGACAGACTTACAGAGACTGGGATGGAAAATACTACACACACACACGTGTGTGTGTGTGTGTGTGGGTGTGGGTGTGCGCGCGAGCGTTTGTCAACTTGCAGGAGTCTGTCAAATGTGGGCCTTCTTGATTTAAGGCTACGAAGCCTGCATCTACAGCTGCATTTCTGCAGATAGCCAGGATGTTTTGTTCAGAGGAAGCTGCAGCGCCCTTGACATTGAACAGTGCCAGAAATCTAACACCAGACCATCAAGCGAGGATTTTGAATGCGTAAAAAGGAAAAATTTTCCATGAATATTTATGGGAAGCTCTGCTCTGCGTGAGTGAAAGTGATAAGGACGTGCTGTTGATAATCAAGTTGGGTTGTTATTTGTATGTAATAATTTTGAAATGGGCAAGGGAAGGAGGAAGCCCTACATTTTATTAGATAATCCAGACATTGGGTTATTTAAATGTTGTTTTTTGTATGCTCGGGCTCCTTCAATTTTCCTGGTGCTGGGAATGGATTTGAATGTTTTCATAAGCCCTATGTGTGAGTATGAGCGGTTTCACTCTCTGGAGCAAAGAAAAACTTCCTCTGTTGGAAGCACATCACATTTCAGAAGTGATTTCTTAAAACTAAGTTTCATGATAAACAAAATCTAGTGTTATATAGTTGTAATCTAGGCTCCTAAAGTCACCTTTGTGTGCCTCAGATGACAATGAACAACAGGCAGTTCTGATGATGATAAAAATAAATGTATAGTTTCCTGAGGCTGCTATTAACAAACTGGTGGCTTAAACAAAAGAAGTATCTTATATCAGGGTTCTGGAGGCCAGAATCCAAAATCAAGGTATTTTCAGGGCCACACTCCCCCTGGAGGTTCTAAGGGGAAATCTTTCCTTCCCTCTTCCAGCTTTTGGTGCCTCCAGGCATTCCTTGGCTGTGGATGTCAAACTCCAATTTCTGGTTTGTCTTTACAAAACGTTCTGCTCTATATCTGTGTCATCTCCTCATCTGTCTCTTATAAGGATGCATATAATTGGATTTAGGGGTTTCCCTGGTGGCTCAGATGGTAAAGAAACTGCTTGCAATGCAGGAGACCTTGGTTCAATCCCTGGATCGGGAAGATCCCCTGGAGGAGGACATGGCAACCCACTCCAGTATTCTTGCCTGGAGAATCCCCATGGACAGAGGAGCCTGGAGAGCTACAGTCCGTGGGGTTGCGAAGAGTCAGACCTAACTGAGCAACTTAGCATACTGGTGGGTCAGATGGTAAAAAAACTGCCTGCAACACGAGAGAACTGGGTTTGATTCCTGGGTCAGGAAGATCCCCTGGAGAAGGGATTCGCTGCCCACTCCAGTACTCTTGCCTGGAGAATTCCATGGACAGAGGAGCTTGGTCAGCTACAGTCCATGGGGTCACAAAGAATCAGACACGACTGAGCAACTTTCAATTCACTTCTGGTGGCTCAATGGTAAACAATATGCCTGCCAGTGCAGGAGACACAGGTTTGATCCCTGGATAGGAAAGATCCCCTGGAGAAGGAAATGACAACCCACTCCAGGATTCTTGCCTGGGAAGTCCCATAAACTCCTGGAGGAGTCAGACATGACTCAGCTACTAAACAACAACAGCAAATTGGATTTAGGGCCTGCCCGGATACACAAGGAGGATCTCATCTCAAAATTTTTCACTGAATCATATCTGCAAAAAACATTTTTACAAATAGAGCTGCATCCATGGGTTCTGGAGGTTGTGGCAGGTACTTATCTTTTGGGGGGGGGTTACCATTCAACCCAGGATAGCAGAGGTCCCCTTCCCTGACAGCTCAGTTGCTAAAGAATCCTCCTGCAATGCAGGAGACCCCAGTTCTATTTCTGGGTTGGAAGATCCACTGGAGAAGGGATAGGCTACCCACTCCAGTATTCTTGGGCTTCCCTTGTGGCTCAGCTGGTGAAGAATCCATCTGCAATGCGGGAGACCTGGGTTCAGTCCCTGGGTTGGAAAGATCTCCTGGAGACAGGGAAGGCTGCCCTCTCCAGTATTCTGACCTGGAGAATTCCATGGACTGTGTATTCCATGGGGTCACAAAAAGTCGGACACGACTGAGCGACTTTCACTTTCACCAACCCCCAGGCTGTGGACCGCTATGGGTCGGTGGCCTGCGAGGAACTGGGCCATACAGCCGGAAGTGAGCGGTGGGACAGCGAGCAAAGCTTCACCTGCCAAGCCCCACTGCTGCCCGTCCCTCACCTTACCACCCGAACCACCCCCTCATTGCTCCCGTTACTGCCTGAACCACCCTCACGCTTGTCTACGGAAAAATTGTCTTCCACAAAACCGGTCCCTAGCCAAAAAGGCTGGGACTGCTGCCCTGTATGATGTCACGAGTTTTGCTTTTATTTTAAAATGTGGTACTAAGACAGACATGTTGATCAATAACTACAGTAAATACATGCATTTAATCTTGAGATTCTTTTTTATATAACTTGAAGACTCTTAAAGCAGTATAAAAGCCCTCACTCTACAGATATAAAGGTGACTTTTGTATAGAGTTATATGAATTCATTAAAACATTTTTAATTATGATTAAGACATATAAATAGTATGGATGGGATAGAAGTATTAACATTATCTGATTGTCACATGGAGAGGGAAAAAACAACAGATGGGCACCAAGAAAGAACTGGAAGAAAAATACCTCAAAGAATTACCAGTGACATGTATATATTTTCATTAATTTTTTGCAAGTATAGGTCACTCAATGTATTTTATACTTTTCTCTCTACATTTTAAAAATAAATCTAATGAAGCTTTTGGGGTGTTTTGGCCATACCAGGCAGCTTTTGGGATCTCAGTCCCTGACCAGGGATTGAACCTGGACTCTTAGCAGTGACAGCTCTGTATAATAACTACTGGACCACCAGGGAATTCCTCACTTTATCTACATTTTAAAAATTATTAATAAAAAATACACAGAGAGAGAGATGCATACACATTTAAAAGAAAAAGTCAAAAGGCATATCAATATCACAGAAACATGAAAATTTTAGAATTGAGTCAGGATAAATCTTGGGTAATATAGCTCAGATTCCCTCATTTCTTTGACATCTTTGATAGAAGGATAATCTACATCTGCTTGGAAACTTCTGGTGACAGAGATCTTGTTCTTTCACGATATAACTCAATCTAACTCACTCTAGTGTTGAGCAGTACTAATAGAAAATTCTCCCCCAAATGAATTATAACTTGACTGCATGCCATGTTTGGCCATGGTTTAGCGCTATCACGTTTGGAAGTACAGATTGTACACTGTACAACTGTGTAGATCATAGCAGACTTGTCACCCTGAAGCTATGCAGTGTCAGAGCCCTGTCTTGGCGTATGACATCATCCGAGCTGGAGAAATTGCTTCCTGTCTTATTTCCTACCTCTTCTTTCTCCTAATATCATTTCATCTCTTCAGAAGGCATGGCCCCCAATATTGCATTGTTCCGTTATCCCTGCCTTGTGTTTTCCAGGGGAAAAATGATTCAGCCGATTTCATCTTGGTTTTCCACTTTTTTGAGGTTTGACTTTAGACTCCAAAGGAAAAAAAAAGGAGGTGGGGGGGGGGTGGGTACAGCACTGCTTTGGGATGACTGTCCCTGACTCATGATCAAGGAGGACCTCAACACATGAAAAAAAAACTGAGTGTGAATGTTAGAACCACTAACTAAAAGTGAATACAAAGGAGGAAACAAGTCAAGGAACAATTTATGCCATCCCAGGTTTAGTCTTCTTTTTAAACATGTGTCTGTTAATTCCCACAACAAATCTGTGGAATAACTGTCATTACAGCCACAGCTCTCCCCTGGAGCCACGCAGAATAGTCCCTCATCTGTCCATGCTCTTTCATCACTGTTCTCTCTATGTTCCATACCCTCTGCTGAATTACCTGCCCTGACCCTACCGATACCCTCTTCTGTTCATTCTCTCTTTTACTTGGCAAACTCCTGTTCATCATTCAGATTCCAGATTAGATGTAATCTAATTCCTCGATCCTTTATGTCTAGGCTAAGTGTGCTTCCTATTTGCTCCCAAATACTTTGCCTATCCCAGATGCTATCACCTATATTTGCATCCCAATGAAAGGTTGTTGCTGAATGATAAGACACCAGGATTCTTGGCCTCCAGAGGAGATGAATACAATCCGGGGCCAGAGACAAGGCTGGTTCGCTCAGAGCTTTTGTGTAATATAGTTTTATTAAAGTATAAAGGAGATAGAGAAAGCTTCTGACACAGGCATCAGAAAGGGGCAGAAAGAGTACCCCCCTGCTAGTCTTCAGCTGGATTGTATATAGTCACTAGCAGTCTGTTAATGAAAAGAAAGGAATGTCTTAAAACTCAGAATGGCACCAGGCCCCTCATCCATAAGTTGTGTTTGTGATAATCTTGGCACCAGATAATTCATCTCAGGCCATAAAATGATTGACTTGAATCTTGTAGAAGGGCAGATTACCACACAAGTAGTTTCATTTACATAGATTAGGGGAACAATATCTGAATATAACATACTGGTTTGTCAAGTAGGTTGAGCCATGTGGTGGAACCAACTTGAAGACAGAGTCTGAGGTACATTAACATAGCTTAAGATAAACATTTCCATAAGAAAAAATGTATTGGTTAACTCAAGGTTTGAGAATAGTTAGCTTCAGGTGAAACCAGGTGTCATGGCAACACAGCATTTTAAGAGAAAGCTCCTTTTAAATTTGTGTAGAGAAGGAAAAAAAAATATCTCTAGTTTGTTTCCTCCTGCCACTTAAGAGAGATAAAAATGTCTGACACTTGCAGCCTATTTCCTCCGTTTGGAAACCCCTGGCCTTCCTGCCTGTTACCCTCTCACTAATCACCTGTGCAGACCGGTCTCCTCTTAGACTCTAACTACCATGAGATCCAGACTATGTAAAGGGAAGCAGGAGAGTATAATTTAGTAAAGTAGAGTCAGGATGCAGACCTTGGGCCCACGCTTCCAGTATTTAAAGCCTGGTTCTACTACTTAACTGACTCAGTGACTTCAGATAAGTTACTTAAATGCTTCAGTTCATTCATTTGCAAAGTGAGAATAAAATACGGTTTACTTTCTCTAATTGTTGTGAGCGAGAACACGAAAGCTCTTAAGAGAGTGCATGACACTCAATAGATGTTACTTATTATTATTAGGGTTATTCATGAATATTCCAATACTGGCACATAGACTTTCACATTCTTTGCAGACTCTGGATCAGGCATCTTCTATTATTAATTAAAGCCTCCTCAGATATGTCTTTTGGAAAGGTCTTCCTTCAAACCCTCATCTCTGCCTGTTTAATAGCATTTCTTATTTACTACATTAAATCTACTTAATGTATCCTGCATGTCTTTTTTCTCCTGTTAAACCAAAAGATGGTAGCCTCCATATTTGTCTCTCTGTTCTCCTAGCAGAAAACAATAGTTGAATAAATTAATGACTGAATAGATAAATCAATGAATTGAAAATCAAAGGAAGTCCTTCAAGACAAGTTGGTAAGGAAGTTTGGACTAAAAGGAGGGCTAGAAATTCAGATATTAGACTAAGAGGTTTGGATGAAGACTGAAGAAAAAAAGACTGCTACACATCAAAAGTCAGCAAAACTGAAAAGTCGGTGTTTCCCTCTGTTGGGTAATCTGTTAAGCTTTGCCAATACATGGAATATTCCGTGTCACAATCCAAGAGCCAGACTGGTGTAGCCTTTGCACTGGAAACCAAAAAGGGAAAGTTTTGTCTCCCTGAATCAGCTCCTTTGTGCTCTGGTAGCAGAAGGATCCTGTCAAAAATCCTTGGCATAAAGCCCCACATAGCTCATGACTGATGAACGAGAAGATGTTGTTCCACTATGAGACATCATTGGATTTTAAATATCTATGAGTGATCATTTCTAGTTCAGCATATTGAGGAGTTAGGGATAATGCTTATACCTAGCAACTTGTTGGAAAGATGACCATGTAACATATGGAACGTCCAAGTCCACAGAGGACATAGATGTTTATAACAAAATTTAAAAATGAAGTAAAAGATTCTGGGAGAATTTTCTGAAGTTTGCACTGATAACAAAGTGTTCAAAAAAGAGTTCCCTTGATCAAATAAGTTTGACAAACCACAACCTATAGGTATTTTTAAAAATTTATAATGCACATCACAATATTAAAATTGCCAGAAAGTCTGGAAATGAGAAAACTTACTTATATTCACCTAAACCTTGAGAGAGAGTGACTTTCCCAAAATTACCCTTGTTGGTAAAAAGAAGACTAGAATCTACTCTGATTTTAAATTTTCTATAAAACTGTACTATCTCTTTTTGAACTGTAGAATAGCTCAGTGGAACAAGATTCTGGAAAAAATAAAGATGAGGCTGCTGAGTGAAGTACCTCCAGCTCCACTTTCCTACTGACATTTACCATGTAAGGGCCAACTTATTAATAGTACTTAAGGCCTCAATTCCAGCATGTAGGCAGGGAACAGTGCTTAGATACAAACTTTGCTTGCTGTCCTCACCTACACATTATTCATGATCATTCTGGTTTATAAACCCATGTATCAGAAAGGAAGTCTGGTTTCCATATCTGATCCCTTCACCTCCTAAACCTCCATCACCAAGCATTACTTCTGAAATTTTCACCTGATTTCTTCCCAGAGAGCTTATGAACATCCCCAGTGAAATTCTCTGAGAAAACTCAAACACTTCCTCTCAGTCTTCATTTGCCCTGACCTTTCTGCAATATTATCTACGGTTCTCATTTCCCTTCAGCTCAATTCTTCCTTATTTGCTCTTGATCCTCAGGACAGACACCTTAAATAAAGTGAAATTTGATTCAAACTACAGAAAATCTATCAGTATCATTCCTTTACTGACCTGATAATTACAATGGATTTTTTTTTTTTTTGCAACTTTCCCTATTTATTATGGATGGAAAGTTGAGAGATGAAGACCCAGGAAACTTGAAATTGAAGGATAAAACTACTAAGAAATAATATGATATGGACTAAAAATAACCCCTAGCCCTCTGTTTTCTTATCTCTTATGATCTGTGAAGTGAAGGAGTGAGACTAAATGGTTTCTATGATTCTTTCTATTTTGGCCATTCCTGAATATTGAGGAAATGATTCTGTACTCAATTTATGTGACTGTGATCAAGTCATTTAACCACTCTGAGTTTCAGCTTAGAGCCTTATCTGTAAAATAATATTATATATATAAAAAAAAAACCTTAATATGGAAAGTTAGTGTGTTTAATTACATAACTTCTAAGGATGAACTACCTAAGTTCAAATCCAGCCTCCTTCACCCACCCCCATCATTTTGTAGCTGTGTGACTCTGGGAAAATTATTGTTTTCAGTTTCCTCATCTGGGGAAAAAAAGAACATACTCACAGATCCTACTTCATATAGTTTTGTGAATTAAGTGAGTTAGTATGTGGAAAGGTCTTAGAAGATTGCTTCCTACATAATGAGTACTGTGTTAAGTGTGCCTTTATTATTAATGGATCTTAAAATTGGTTGAAAGTTAAGTATTCAAATGCTTCATTTTTCCTTTTTCTACTTAACTCTGTGGCATTGGTAATTTTTCACTGCTTTGAAAAGTATGATTCACTGCAAAGAAAAAGAATCTGTAACTGACAATTTTCTTATAGATTCATACTCTATAATATTTTTAAAAATTAAAAATTAAACATCATATTTTGCTTATGTTGGTATAAAATATGGGAGATAACATTGGAATGGTTAAGTCATCATATATACAAAATCAGATTTTTATTTTGAAGTTTTAATTGAGATATATAGTAAGAATTACATGCTTTAAAAATTTTTATATAGATAGGTTTATCTGTTGTTTTACTTTTTGTTTCCAATGTTTCATACCATTTTTGTTTCTCTATATCTCCTTTGCTGTTTTTTTTTTATTAAGTGCATATTTTCCAACATAATGCTTAAATCCCTTTAATAATTGTTTTACTATATATTTTATAGAAGCTTTCTTAGCAATTTCTCTAGAGCTTATATATTATCATACTCTAGACTTACACTAAATTAATTTCAGTGAGATATAGAAACATTATCCTATTATAGATTTATTCTCTTTGTTTTTCCATTCTATTATTTTTTTACATATTACCTTTTTTATGTATGTTGCAAACTCAACAACACATTGCTATAATTATCACTTAGTATGAGTATGTTGTCTTTCAGAAAAGCTGAGAGAAAGGAAAGCAAGCACATATTTGTAGAATTTGTAGTATATTGCATGCTAAGTCACTTCAGTTGTGTCTGACTCTTTGTGACCCCATGGACTGTAGCCTGCCAGGCTCCTCTGTCCATGGGATTCTCCAGGCAAAATACTGGGGTGGGTTTCCATGTCCTCCTCCAAGTGATCTTCTTCCTCTTATTATTTCTGGTTCTCTTCATTTATTTTTATGGATTTGAATTACTATCTGGAGTCATTTTCTTCATCCAGTAGAATTCTGCACCCACCCACTTCCTTTGTGCCTTGAGTTACTTAAGTATGGTTGAGTTACTTGAACTTTTTAACACATTTTAATTATTTGAAAATTATAACAAACTGCTTTGACGTCCGCTAAATCCAACTTTAGTATCTTCTCAAAGGCAGTTGCCTGTTTTTGACCTGGTCATTCTCCTGTTCCTTTGTATATCTTGTTATTTTGGGTTCTAAACTGGACATTTTAGATAATATATTATAGCAATTCTGGATACCGATTCCCACCAAGCACCCACTCTACCACCCAATTCTGAAGCTTGATATTGGTGTTTGTTGGTTGTAGTGACAGACTGGACTATTTTAGTGAAGCTATTTCCCTTACAATGTGAGTCCTCTCCTGTCACTCCTCAGAGGGTGCAATTTCAGGCATGTTTTCTGAGTGATATCTTTGACTATCACTTTCCCTGATCAAGGGCAGATATTAGATGTCATTAATTGTTGACTGATTTTTCTGGGTCATTAATTTCCACGTAGCCTGTTTAATTACATTTTGCTCTTTTGGAAGGTTCACTCTTGAGACCACTGGTTTTGAGGTTTACTTTGACATCTGAGGGCTTGTTTTAGCTCTCTGTTTCCCTAGTTCTCTCTGGTAAACTAGACAGCCCATGGTTTATCTTATAATTTTCATGGAACTGTAAACTGCCTATTGATTGCTTATCACCCAAATCTTCATTTTTTCCAAAATTTCGTTAAGTCTTGAATTTCCTTTGAGAAGAGCTTGAGAGCTCTCTTTCCGTAGAGCCTGCCTGTACTTCGAGGGAAAATCTCTGAGCCAAGACTCAGGAAATAGGGATAGGGACATTGGTCTGCTTTTCTCTACAACAGCCATGTTTTAAGGGCAAGTTTTTAAGCAGGGACCGTAGCCACTGGTCGTCTCAGCTTGCCTTTCCTAGTGTGGGAACTCTACGCTGTGAATGAGATAGGGCAAGGGTCTTATGGACCTTTGCATTTTCAGCTTACCTACCTGAGGTCCAGCTTCTACCTTGTAAATGTTGGTGAGGTGGAAGGAGGGAGCCCATGACCTCTTGGTCAAACTTGCCTGAGTTTTTTCACTGTACAGTATACTGGTGGGTTAAGTGATGTTTGACTCTTTGCAACTCCATGGTCTGCAGCACTCCAGGATTCCGTCCTTCTCTGACTCACAGAGTTTGAGCAAACTCATGTTCACTGGGTCAGTGATGCTATCTACCCATCTCATCCTCTGCCACCCCCTTCTCTTTTGCCTTCAATTTTCCCCAGGATCAGGGTCTTTTCCAATGAGTCAGCTCTTTGCATCAGGTAACCAAAGTATTGGAACTTTAGCTTTGGCATCAGTTCTTCCAATGAATATCCAAGGTTGATTTCCTTTAGGATTGACTGGCTTGATCTCCTTGCAGTCCAAGGAACTCTCAAGAGTCTTCTCCAACACCATAATTCAAAAGCATCAATTCTTTGATGCTTATCTTCTTTATGGTTCAACTCTAACATCCATTCATGACTACTGGAAAAACCATAGGTTTGACTAACATAGACTTTTGTCAGAAAAGTGATATCTTTGCTTTATAATATGCTGTCTAGGTTTGTCATAACTTTCCTTCCAAAAGCAAGCATCTTTTAATTTCATGGCTGAAGTCACCATCTGCAGTGATTTTGGAGCACAAGGAAATAAAGTCTGCTACTGCTTACAAATTTTTCCTTTCTTTTTACCATAAAGTGATAGAATTGGATGCCATGATCTTAGTTTTTGAAATAATGAGTTTTAAGTCATTTTTTTCACTCTCCTCTTTCACCCTCATCAGGAGACTAATTCCTCTTCACTTTCTGCCATGAGAGTGGTATCATCTGCATATCTGAGGTTGTTGTTATTTCTCCCTGCTATCTTGATTCCAACTTGTGATTCATCTAGCCTGACATTTCTTATGATGTACTCTGCATAGAAATTAAATAAGCAGGTGACAATATACACCTTTCTTTCAGGAAAGTACTCCTTTCCCGATTTGGAGCCAGTCTGTTGTTCCAAGTCCAGTTCTAACTGTTGCTTTTTGACCCACATATAGATTTCCCAGGAGACAGGTAAGGTGGTCTGGTATTCCCATCTCTTTGAGAATTTTCCAGTTTGTTGCGATCCACACAGTCAAAGGCTTTAGTGTAGTCAATGAAGCAGAAGTAGATGTTTTTCTGGAATTCCCTTGCTTTCTCTATGATTCAACAAATGTTGGCAGTTTGATCTCTGATTCCTCTGCCTTTTCTAAACCCAGCTTATACACCTGGAAGTTCTTGGTTCACACACTGCTGAAGCCCATCTTGAAGGATTTTGAGCATAACCTTACTAGCATGTGAAATGAGCACAATTGTCCAGTACTTTGAACATTCTTTGGCATTGCCCTTCTTTAGGATTGGAAGGAAAACTGACCTTTTCCAGTCCTATGGCCACTGCTGAGTTTTCCAAATTTGCTGATACATTTAGTGCAGCACTTTAAGAGCATCATCTTTTGGGATTTGAAATAGCTCAGCTGGAATTCCATCACATCCACTAGCTTTGTTGTAGTAATACTTCCTAAGGCCCACTTGACTTCACACTCCAGGATGTCTTGCTCTAGGTGGGTGACCACACTATCCTGGTTATCTGGGTCATTAAGGTCTTTCTTATACAGTTCTTCTGTGTATTCTTGCCACCTCTTCTTAATCTCATCCACTTCTGTTAGAGCCTTATCATTTCTGTCTTTTATTGTGCCCATCCTTGCATGAAATATTCCCTTGGTATCTATATTCTTGAAGAGATCTCTAGCTTTTCCCATTCTTTTGTTTTCATCTATTTCTCTGCATTGTTCACTTATCAAGGCCTTCTTATCTCTCCTTGCTATTCTCTGGAACTCTGCATTCAGTTGGATATATATCTCCCTGTCTCCCTTGTTTTTCAATTATCTTCTTTCCTTAGCTATTTGTAAAACTTTCTCAGACAACCACTTTACCTTCTTACATTTCTTTTCCTTTGGGATGGTTTTGGTCCCTGCCTTCTGTACCATGTTAAGAAACTCTGTCCATAATTCTTTAGGCACTGTGGCTATCTGATCTAATCCCTTGAATTAATTTGTCACTTCTGCTGTGTAGTCATAAGGAATTTTATTTAGGTCATACCCAAATGGCCTAGTGGTTTTCCCACTAAGAAACCACATTGAAGTGGTTTTCTTCAATTTAAGCCTGGATTTTGCAATAAGGAGCTCATGATGTGAGTCACAGTCAGCTCCAGGTCTTGTTTTTGCTGTCTGTAAAGAACTTCATCTTGCTGCAAAGAATATGATCAATCTGATTTTTATATTGACCATCTGGTGATGTCCATGTGTAGAGTCTTCTCTTGTGTTGTTGGAAGAAGGTGTTTGCTATGACCAGTGCATTCTCTTGGCAGAACTCTGTTATCCTTTGCCCTGCTTCATCCTGTACTCCAAGGCCAAATTTGCCTGTCACTCCAGGTATCTCTTGACTTCCTACTTTTGCATTCCAGTCCCCTGTGATGAAAAGGACATCTTTTTTTTTTTTAATGTTAGTTCTAGAAGGTCTTATAGGTCTTCATAGAATGGATCAGCTTCATCTTCTTTGGCATTAGTGGTAGGGGCATAGACTTGGATTACTGTGATGTTGAATGATTTGTCTTGGAAACAAACAGAGATCATTCTGTCGTTTTTGAGACTGCACCCAAGTACTGCATTTTGGACTCTCTTGTTGACTGTGAGGGCAACTCCATTGCTTCTAAGGGATGCTTCCCCACAGTAGTAGTTATAGTGGTCATCTGAATTAAATTCTTCCATACCCATCCATTCTAGTTCACCGATTCCTAAAATGTCAATGTCCACTCTTCCCATATTCTGTTTGACCAGGTCCAATCTACCTTGATTCATGGAACTAAATTTCAGCTCCCTATACAATAGTGTTCTTTACTACACCGGGCTTTGCTCTCACCATATCCACAAATGAACATATCCACAAATGAACATCATTTCCGATTTGGCCCAGTCATTTCATTCTTTCTGGAGCTATTAGTAATTGCCCTCTGCTTTTCCTCAGTAGCATATTAATTGGACACCTTCTGACCTGGGAGGCTCATCTTACAGGGTCATATATTTTTGTCTTTTCATACTGTTCATGGGGTTCTCAGGGCAAGAATACTGGAGTGGTTTGCCATCCCCTCTTCCAGTGGGCCATGTTTTGCCAGAACTCCTCTCTATGACGAGTTTATCTTGGGTGGCCCTGCATAGCATGACTCATGGCTTCATTGAGTTACACAAACCCCTTTGCCACAACAAAGCTGTGATCCGTGAAGGAGGTTCTTGGCTATAACCACCTGGAATGAAGTTTCTGTCATGCTGAACTAGAAAGGAGGAATGGGTTCAAATGTCATAGGCTCTCACTGCTTTTATCAAGTTTTAGTGAATTTTCTTAAATAGATATTTCTCCATTTGTCCTTAGCACAACAGCCTCTGTAGACACACAGAGGAAATAGCTTTTGATTATGTAGTGAGAAGGTGGCCATCCATAAGTCGGAGAACTCTCACCATAAACCAACTGTGACAGCTCTTTGATCTTGGACTTCTAGCCTCCAGACTGTGAGAAAATACATTTTTTTTTTTTCCGTTTAACCCACCCAGCCTGTGGTATTTTATGGCAGCCCCAGCCAAATAATACATCACTTCTCCATAGTATTATCACTATAATTTACTTTAGCCATTCTGATGAGTTTATAGTGACATTATATGCTGCTTTTAACTTGTGTTTCCCTAACAATTAAAGATGTTGAGTACCTTCTCATATATTTTCATTCTGTGTATCTTCTTTGCTGAAATATCTCTTCACACTTTTTGCTCATTTTATGATTGGATTGTCTTTCATAATGTTTGTGTTTTCAGAGTTCTTCATACTTTTTAGATATGCTGAATATGTGACTTACAAATACTTCCCCTTATTCTGTAGCTTGTATGGTCATCCTCTTAATAGTATCAGTCACAAAGAAAAGTTTTAAATTTTGATGAAGCTGTAACTTAACAAGTTTTCCTTTCATGGTTAGAGCTTTTGATATCACATCTAAGAACTCTTTTGTTGTTGTCTACTCACTAATTCATATATGACTCTGCGATCCCATGGACTGCAGCAGGCCAGGCTTCCCTGTCCTTAACTATCTCCCAGTGTTTGCACACACTCATGTCCATTGAGTTGGAAACGCCATCCAACTGTCTCATCATCTGTACTCCTTCCTTAGTCCTAAATCCCAAAGAATTTCTCCTATTTGTTAAAGTTTTTTAGTTTTATGTTTTACATTTAAGCCCAGGATCCATTTTAGTGGATATTCATGGGAAACAGTGTCTGTGTCATAAATAGACTAAGCAGTGGACCAAGGAAATAAAGAGACAGTCTAACTGATAATGATAACAAAAGAGTAAGTATCACATGGAGGGTACCGGAATTTCCATTAAACAGGTAAGATGAGGACAAAGCTAGTCAGGTCATGTGGGCTTTTGCTAGGATACACAAAATCAGAGGAGACTCCAGAACCATTTTAATATATGCCCCTGCTTAGTGCTCTCAGGCAAGTCACTCAGTCTTTCTTGATTCAGTTTCCTTGTCTATAAAATCTTCAAACTAACCCACTGATTTGCAGTCTGGAGTACAGGAGGAGTCGAGAGGGTTAGGAGGCATAGTAACTGAGAAGTGTGGGTAGGCACGAGAACTGACAAGAAAGTGAAATCTCTGAATCTTTCCTACCTTTCCTCTTGGAGCCTATTGCTTCCCATATCATATGCCTTTTCTTCTTGATTCCAAGTGCCCTTCCTATTTCTTATTCTTGCTAACCTCAATCATGGATTATAGTTGTACACCCCAACCCACTATGACATTTGCTGAGAATGCATCAGAGATTGAAACACCTAGCAAGTTTACAAAATAATAGTTAAATTATGCATCTAAGTAAACATCTAGGTTTTTAATCAGTGTACTCCCAGTGAACAATAATACTAGATTTAAATGAATTTTTCTATGATTCTTCCCTCCTTCTTTTGTGACCTCCTTCTCCATTACCAATTTCCTAAGAAAATAGTAAGTATTTGGCTCTCTGTTGTAATACCTGTGAAACCCAGAGATATAATTAGATGTAGGTTTTAAATATCATATTTACCTTTTAATTCAAGGTCATTGGATAATGCCTAGAAATTATAAAAACTGAGAAAAGCCTTTCCAAAAGATTTATTACAAGCAGAAGAACAATTATACATATAAGTGTATATCTCCATGGTATACCAAAACTTAGAAAGCCCCTTCCAACTAATAACTTGATTTAGATTGAGAAATTATTACACACACACATACAAGCATACAGTTATGCACACACAACCTATACTGCCGCACAACATCCACACATCCAGACTCATTCCAATTTTGTGATTCATCTTCTCTGATCTTAGACAAATCATATCATTTTTCTCAGTGTCAATTTTCCATCTCCAAAATGAAGAGACTAAACTAGGTTATTTGTGAAATAACTGATATCTCTTCAAGTCTAAAAATAACTTGCTCTTTGTTACTCAACTTGATATTATTTCCTAGTGAAAATCAACAGCTGCTTTTTTCTTCTATGCTAAGCAAATCATACTTTGCCAACAAAGGTCCGTCTAGTCAAAGCTATGGTTTTTCCAGAAGTCGTATATGGATGTGAGAGTTGAACTATAAAGAAAGCTGATTGTCAAAGAATTGATGCTTTTGAACTGTGGTGTTAGATAAGACTCTTGAGAGTCCCTTGGACTGCAAAGAGATAAAACTAGTCAGTCCTAAATGAAATCAGTCCTGAATATTCATTGGAAAGACTGATGCTGAAGCTGAAACTCTAATACTTTGGCCACCTGATGCGAAGAACTAACTCATTGAAAAAGTCCCTGATGCTGGGAAAGATTGAAGACAGGAGGAGAAGGGGACAACAGAGGATGGGATGGTGGGATGGCATCATCGACTCAATGGACATGAGTTTGAGCAAGCTTCAAGAGTTGGTGATGGACAGGGAAACCTGGCATGCTGCAGTCCATGGGGTTGCAAGGAATTGGACACAGCTGAGCAACTGAACTGAACGAAACAATCATTTTTCTTATTTATTGAGTGAAAGAAGAATGGTATATAGTACATAAATTTGGGATTGTGTGTGTATTTTAATCATCCATAAGATTCTTTAAGTTAACTGGAGGTGTTATGAAAACCTTAACCTTTATAATTTATTCCCTGAAGCTTTCCCAGGTTATTGTATTTGAAGACTGAACAAAGTGGATACTCAAACCTCAAGAACAATTCTTCACATGGAAGTTTCAATTCTAGGTACCAAAGACTTGAACTCTTAGGCTTCTATATTCATATCTGCTTCTAAAGAGCATCTCCCAGGGAGTGTAGCACTTCAGATTTGATTTCAGAAAAAGAATACACAGTAATTTTCTACTCTGAAGTGTACACTTAAAATAATGCATGTCTTTTCTGTTCCTCCTTTGTATATAATTTTACATATATATTTTATAAACACCTTGTAAATTTGGTTAATTCTTCTTCAATATTTCTAATACTTGTATTTAAGGCACAAGGAAGGGACCTTACTGACCTCTTCAATAGTACAACTATGACGTGAGTTCTGAGTATCCTTTCTGCTTTATAAAAATTTACTAGTGATAAAGTGCTGGAGAAAGAATTTCTCCCCAGCCCTTACCTGGTCTCACTCTTTCACATGAGAAGAGTGAGAAATCTCTCCTTTTCCTAATACAACTCACCTGTTCATAATGGGATCTCAGGGGCATTAGAAACTGTACCTTTTTCTGCTCAGAGTATTTCTAGTACTTGAATCATCTTCATTTAAAACAATGTTCTAAGCAAATTTCACAATACTTGGATAATCTTATACACTTCCTATGGCAACCCACTCCAGTATTTTTGCCTGGAGAATCCCATGGACAGAGGAACCTGGCAGGTTACAGTCTATGGGGTCGCAAGAGTTGGACACAACTTAGTGACTAAAACCAGGGGACAACCTAAAGATCTGTGACTCATTTCAGTGTACAAACTCTGTTATGCTTCTTTGTTAAAAGGTCATATTGCCTTATAATCACATACTCTTTAAGGCTGATAAAAATGATACAATGCCTGACTCTTCTTAATTATCATATCAGTACAGAAAGTGAACTTTATGAAAGTGAGCACTTTAAAATTAATTTGTATTGGAATATAAAATTTCATTCAAAATGTTGTGCTAGTTTCTGCTGTAGAGCAAAGTGAATCAGTTATACATATACCTATACCCCCCCTTTTTTAGACTTTGTTTCCCATATAGGTCATTACAGTTTGGCGTGGGAGGGATAAACTGGGAGATTCAGATTGACATATATACCACTGTTATATATAAAATAGATAACCAATCAGAACCTATTGTATAGCACAGGGAATGCTACTCATTATGACCTATATGGGAAAAGAATCTGGAAAGGAGACAATGTGTGCATTAAGGAGGAAACCCAGAAAAATACAACAGTTGAAACATCTGGGTTCAAGCACTTGTTTTGCCACCAATGTATTAACTGCCGTTCACCAGGTCATTCACTCCTTCCAGGACATTGTCTCCTCATCTATAAAAGGAAGGGAATTTGAGAATTCTAACCCTTCAGTTCAGACATGCTAAAATTCTTCTTCTCATCTACTGATCTATTAAAGTGACAAGTTAGGTCTTCTGGACAGTTTCCAAAGGCAAAAAGAAGAAAATCAAGGGATTCTTTCTAACATAAGAGAAATAAATAAAACTGTACATGGGACACTGCAAAATGATATCAAAGTACACAGAAGCAATTTACTCACTCTGTGAAAAGAGCAAGATAAGACATGAAGTGATATGCAACAGAGGGATGGCAACAGCTGTTAAAAGTAAGCAACGGGATTCTAAATGGAGAGTGGGCAACATTCTGGGACAAACCACCCTTTAGAGAAAAATGTTCAAATATATACATATATAAGGTTCAGAGATAATGATCGATCTGAAGACCAAGAACCAATGAATCAAATGTCAGAAAGTATATGTTATAGAAGAAAGTGTATCTGTATTTATAAAAGAGAAAAATGGACTCAAAGTCTCATTCTTCCCTCTTCCCTATCACACTCAGCTTTGAATGTCTAATATTTTCTGTTAATGAAGTACAATTCCTGAGATCACCGGCATCTTAAGTCTTTCGGAGCTGAATCATAAAGTTTCTCCAGCCTTGAAAAAACTTACCTGGATTCAAGAGTTAATTTCTCAGGAAGCTGGTCAGTGGATCAAAGTGGAAAAATCCAGAAGTTGAGGTTTTTCCTCCTTTAAAGACCCATTAAACTATGGTCACTCCTTAAAAGCAGAAATTCTGAGCTCTGGTGAAATTTTCTCTGAGAAGTAACTTGTGCGCTACACCCCTTGGTTTTCCAAATTGCTTGTAACTTCCAAACAAGGTTTAACAGCTGAATCCCACCTGCTCTTAATGAGAGTGATTTCAGTAGCAATGCTGTCGAATGAATCAAGCATAGAAAAGGCTCTAAAAAAGCAGAGGTTTGGATGAAGTTTTAATTCACATGTGGCAGTAGGGAACCCTGAATTCACAACTAAGCCTAAATTTAACCTTAGATTTCCTCCCAATCACTTTATCTCCGCTGCATGCTACTATTTAAATGAAGGCCTAACTCACTCTCTAAGGAAACTTTTCATTCAGACATATTAGAAAGAAAAATGACATTATAATGACTTAAATATGGAGAAGGGATTTTTAAAACTTTTTGCTATTAGGCTAACTGGCTATCATAATTAATTGCTGATGACTCTAACATGGTTTAATGGATAATAAATAGAGTGAGAAATGCAGAAACCTTTGTTTCAGTTCTACCTAAGTTCTTTCCTATAAATTGAAAGATATTAGCCCACATTTCTAAAGTTTGATTATTAAAAGAATTAGTTGACTTCTAACCTCACAGAAGACATATATTGAATACATAGATATTTTAAAGGTGTACGGAGAATGTATAGTATGTCTTTATTTTAAAAGTTACTGTATGATAATGCATTCCAACCTGAAGAACTCACAAATAGTTGTAATCTCTTCTTCTTACAAATTTTAAACTTTTTTTTTTCTTTTTCTTTATTTATTTTGGAGGCTAATTATTTTACAATATTGTATTGGTTTTGCCATACATTGACATGAATCTGCCACGGGTGTACATGTGTTCCCATCCTGAACCCCCCTCCCACCTCCCTCCCCATCTCACCCCTCTGGGTCATCCAAGTACACCAGCCCCGAGCATCCTGTCTCATGCATCGAACCTAGACTGGCAACTCATTTCACATATGATAATATACATGTCTCAATGCCATTCTCCCAAACCATCCCGCCCTCGCCTTCTCCCACAGAGTCCAAAAGTCTGTTCTGTACATCTGTGTCTCTCTTGCTGTCTCACATATAGGGTTATCATTACCATCTTTCTAAATTCCATATATATGTGTTAGTATACTGTATTGGTGTTTTTCTTTCTGGCTTACTTCACTCTGTATAATAGGCTCCAGTTTCATCCACCTCATTAGAATTGATTAAAATGAATTCTTTTTAATGGCTGAGTAATATTCCATGGTGTATATGTACCACAGCTTCCTTATCCATTCATCTGCTGATGGGCATCTAGGTTGCTTCCATGTCCTGGCTATTATAAACAGTGCTGCGATGAACATTGGGGTGCACGTGTCTCTCTCAGATCCGGTTTCCTCAGTGTGTATGCCCAGGAGTGGGATTACTGGGTCATATAGCAGTCCTATTTCCAGTTTTTTAAGAAATCTCCACACTGTTCTCCATAGTGGCTGTACTAGTTTGCATTCCCACCAACAGTGTAAGAGGGTTCCCTTTTCTCCACACCCTCTCCAGCATTTATTGCTTGTAGACTGTTAGATAGCAGCCATTCTGACTGGCATGTAATGGTACCTCATTGTGGTTTTGATTTGCATTTCTCTGATAATGAGTGATGTTGAGCATCTTTTCATGTGTTTGTTAGCCATCTGTATGTCTTCTTTGGAGAAATGTCTGTTTAGTTCTTTGGCCCATTTTTTGATTGGGTCGTTTATTTTTCTGGAATTGAGCTGCAGGAGTTGCTTGTATATTTTTGATATTAATTCTTTGTCAGTTGCTTCATTTGTTATTATTTTCTCCCATTATTTTGTATTCGGATATAGCTGATTAATAGTGCTGTGGTAGTTTTAGGTGAACAATGAAGGGACTCAGTCATACATACACATGTATCCATTCTCCCTCAAAGCCCTCTCCCATCCAGACTGGCACATAACATTGAGTAGAGTTCCATGTGCTGTTACATAATAGGTCCTTTTTGGTTATCCATTTTGAATATAGCAGTGTACAATTGCTTCTTTTAACGGCTTAAAAATTGTCCTTCCTGTCAGGAAGATGGAAATGAAGTATATTTCATGTTCTTAGGTGATGACTAAGTGTGGTTTGGTTTTATTGCTGTTCAGGCAAGGTCTATTTGTACTCTGGTCTAAAATTTCACAATCAGTAGGGCACAAATTCCAGAAGACAAAGTAAGAATTTAAAAGCAGGAGAAGATAAACAGCAACTGGAAATCTTCCATAAATTCACACCATTTCAAGAGATGGATCCATCTTACAAACTTTCTGGATAGTAATCAAAAGTAAGCTTGTTCTCCAGTAATACAATATGTGTAGTGATTTTTACCTACATGATAAAGTTGAAAAAAAATGAATACTAAACAGAGCTATAACTTTATAGTGGGCTTTCCTGGTGGCCCAGCAATAAAGAATCTGCCTGCAATGCAGGAGGCCTGGGTTTGATCCCTGGATTGAGAAGATGCTCTGGAGAAGGAAATGGCAAACCACTCCAGTATTCTTGCTTGTGAAATCTTATGGACACAGGAGCCTGGCAGGCTACGGTCCATGAGGTTGAAAAGAGCCAGACATGACTTAATGACTAAACAACAACAACATCATTATCTTAGTTGCCTAAACCAAGACCTATTGGACCAAAGCAAATATTAGTTTGCTTAACTCTTCTGAATGGAGGGTACACCTGTTAAGTACCAGACCTCATTTGTCCAAACCTCCCAATCTAGGATAATAGCCATATGCTCATCCAGATCACAATCATTTACATCTAGGAGTAAATCATTGAAAATAAATCCAGGAGTAAATCCTATTCAGCCTCTCAATATCTCCAGGTACAGATGAAATGTGCCTTACTTGGATTTATCTCCATCTCTATTCTAGAACCTGCCATGAAGATCAGTTCTACCACTATGTCCTAAACCCAGGTGTAGTTCATGCTCCCTTTGACAAATAAAATATGGTTAAATTAATAGGGAAACATAAGACATTTACTCTTTCTAGAAAATTCTAGATATTTTAGAAAATTCTAGAAAATCCAGAATTGAATCAAACTCTCTAAAACTCCATTGGGAAACAATTAACTTTACTTTCTTCACATTCTTTTATTCCTTCACTCTTTCACTCAATACATGTTTGTTGAGAACCTACTATGTATTAGACACCATGTTAGACTTTAGCAGTATAAAATTAGGAAAGACAGTTTCTTCACTTAGGGAACTCACGGTCCAGTTTGGCAGAATGATTAGTGAAAGTGAAAGTGTTAGTTGCTCAATCATGTCTGACTCTTTGCAATGTTATGCATTACAGTCCGCCAGGCTCCTCTGTCCATGGAATTCTCCAGGCAAGAATACTTGAGTAGGTAGCCATTTCCTTCTCCAGGGGATCTTTCCAACCCAGGGATCAAACCCAGGTCTCTTGCATTGCAGGCAGATTCTTTACTGTAGGAGCTACCAGGGAAGCCCCTGATGAGTGGATATGTCAGTTGCACTTCGGTGTAATAAGTGCCGTGTCAGGTCAAGGACAGGGTGCTGAGGTAGGAAGGAAGTCAAGAAAGGCTTTCTGGAAAACTCTTTTAAGTTGTCTTGAAGAGTAAGTAGTCATCATCTAGAAATGAGGGTAAAGAAGGTTGCTGGAGTTCTAAAAGTAGTTCAGTTTATCTGTGCTGTGAGATGAAGTGTAGAGAATGATGAGATAGAGATCAATACTCAGGCTATATCTTTCAAAAGCACACTGGGATATACTCAGGACATAGCATAAGGCTCTCAAAATCTATATGATGAAGAAAAAGCCAAGACCTCATTTTTTCTTTCAGCTTCATGGAGGTATAATTGTCAAAATTGTAACAAATTTAGAGTGATAAATGAGATGATTTGATATGTGCATACATTATAAAATTATTTCCATCAAGTTAATTAACATATCACCTCATATATTTATTTTTGAGGAGAACACAAGTTCTACTCTCTTAGCAAATTTTAATTATACAATACAGTATTATCAACTATAGTCACCATATTATACATGAGATCTTCAGACCTTATCCATAATATAACTGAAAATGTGTACCCTTTTACAAACTCTTCCTATTTCCCCCACAATTCAGTCCCTGACAACCACCATTCTACTCTGTTTCTATGAGTTTGAATTAAAAAAAAAAAAATCCACATGTCAGTGATGCCATACAATACTTTTCTTTCTCTGTATGGTTTATTTCACTAAGTATAATAGCTTCCAGTTTCACCCATGTTATCATAAATGGCTGAATTTCCCTTTTTTAAGGCTAAATAATATTTCATTGTATGTGTATATCATATTTTCTTCATTCATTAATCTATTGTTGGACAGTAGGTTGTTTCCATGTCTTCTAAATGCTGCAACGAAATGGGTTGCAGATATCTCTTTGAGATACTGATTTTGTTTCCTTTGGATATACCCAGAAGTGGGATTGCTTAACAATAAGATAGTTGTATTTTTAATTTCTTGAGGAACGTCCATGTTGTTTTCCACAGTGGCTGTACCAGTTTACATTCCAATCAGTAGTACACAAGGGTTCATTTTCCTCTACACTCTTACCAACAGTTATGAACTCTTGTTAATTTAAAAAAATAATGGACATATAACAATGCATTAGTTTCAGAGATATGATATAATGATTTGATGTCTGTATATACTGTGAAATGATCACCACACAAGTGAGTTAACATTCATAACCATACAGAGTCGCAGTTTCTTCTCTTGTGTTAAGAAGTTTTAAGATCTACTCTCCTAGCAATTTTCAGATGTATAGTACAGGAGTAATAACTATAGTTGCCAAACTGTACATTACATACCCATGATTTATTTTATTATAACTGGAAGTTTGTACCTTTTGACCACATTTATACCCCCTTCATATGTCCCCTATTCCCTGCCTCTGGAGACCATCAATCTGTTCTCTGTACTAATGAGTTCAAAGTTGTTTCTTTGTTTTGTTTTTTTCCAGATTCCACATATAAGTAAGATTATATGGTATTTGTTTTTCTTTGTATGACATTTCACTTGGCATAATATCCTCAAAGTCCATCCATGTTGCAAATGTCAGGATTTCCTTCTTTTTATGGCATAATTATGTTCCATTTCATACACATACAATATCTTCTTTACCTATTCATTTGTCAATGGACACTTAGGTCATGTTTCAGTCATTGTAAATAATGCTTCAGTGAACATGGGAGTGCTTATATACTTTTAAGTTACTGTTTTTTCTTTCAATAAATGCTCATAAATTGAATTATTGGATCATATAGTGATTCTATTTTATTTTTTTGAGGAATCTTCATAAGATTTTCCATCATAGCTGCACTAGTTTACATTCCCACCCACAGTGCATGAGGGTTTCCCTTCTCCCACATCATTGCCCATATGCATTATTTCTTATGTTTTGATAATAAATATCCTAACAATTGTGAGATGATATTTCATTTTGATTTTTTAATTTAATTTATTTAATTGGGGGATAATTACTTTACTATGTTGTGTTGGTTTCTGCCATACATCAACATGAATCAGCCATAGGGATACATTCGTGCCCCCTCTCCTGAACCTCCCTCCCACCTACCACACAATCCCTCTCCTCTAGGTTGTGACAGGACACTGGATTGGACTCCCTATATTATACAACAAATCCCCACTGTCTATCTCTTTTACTCTTGGTATTATATGTTTCAATGCTACTCTCTCAATTTGTCCCACCCTCTTCCCCTGCTGTGTCCACAAGTCTGTTCTCTGTGTCTCTATTGCTGCCCTGCAAATATGTTCACAAGTACCATTTTTCTAGATTTCATATTTATGCATTAATATAGAATATTTGTTTTTCTATTTCTGACTTACTTCACTCTGTAAGAAAGGCTCTAGGTTCGTCCACCTCTATAAAACCAATTCAAGTTCATTCCTTTTTATGGCTGAATAATATTCTATTGTATATATGTATCACAACTTCCTTATCCATTCATCTGTCAATGGACTTCAAAGTTGCTTCCATGTCCTGGCTATTGTAAAGAGTGTTGCAATGAACACTGGGGTATTTGTGTCTTCTTCAATTATGGTTTTCTCAGGGTATATGCCCAGTAGTGGGATTGTTGTGTGATATGATAGCTTTACTCCTAGGTTTTTAAGGAATCACCATACTGTTCTCCATTGTGGCTGTATCAATTTACATTCAACAATTCAATTTACAATCAATTTACATTCAATTTACAATCAATTTACATTCCCACCAACAATACAAGAGAGTTCCCTTTTCTCATCATTCTCTCTAGCATTTACTGTTTGTAGATTTTTTGATGATGGCCATTCTGACCAGGGTGAGGTGATACCTCCTTGTAGTTTTGATTTGCATTTCTCTAACAATAAGTGATGCTGAGCAGTTTTTCATGTGTATATTAGCTATCGGTATGTCTTCTTTGGAGAAATGTCTGATTTTTATTTGCATTTCCCTGGTGATTAGAAACTGAGCATCTTTTCAAGTGTCTGTTGGCTAACTGTATGTCTTTGGGAAAATGTCTGTTCAGTTTGCTGTTGGTGTATAGAAACACAATGAGATATCACTCACACTTTTCAGAATGGCAATTATTAAAAAGATAAGAAAGAGCAAGTATTGGCAAGGATGTGGGAAAAAGGGGAACTCTCTCACGCTATTGGTGGAATGTAAATCACTGTAGCCACTATAGAAATTAATGTGAAGTTCTCTCAAAAAATTAAAACTGAAACTACCATTTGATCTAGAAATTCCACTCCTAGGCATTTACCTAAAAAAATGAAAACACTAATTAAAAAATATATATGCACCCCTATGTTCATTACAGCATTATTTATAATAGCCAAGGTATGTAAGCAACTTAAGTATCCATAGACAAATGAATGGATAAATAAGATGTAGTATATGTATACAATAGAATATTACTCTGTCATAAAAAAGAATGAAAATTTTCCATTTTGTATATCATGGATGGAGCAAAAGAATGTTATGCTAAGTAAAATAAGTTTAACAGAGAAAGAAAAATACCGTATGACTTCACTTGTATGTGGAATCTAAAAACAAAACAAATGAACAAATAACAAAACAGAAACAGGGTTATAGATAGAACAGAAAGGTGGTTGCCAGAGGCATGGGAGGTGAGGGGTGGATATGAGAAATATGTGAAGGAGATTAAGAGGTACAAACTTCCAATTACAAAATAAATGTCATGGGTAGAAAATGTACAGATTAGGGGAATTTTGTCAATAATAATGCTATATCTTTGTATGGTGACATATGATTTTAAAAAAAGAAATGCAACTGATTTTTGTGTCTTGATTCTGTACCCTGCAACTTTACTGAATTCGTTTTATTAGTTCTAGCAGTTTTTTCTTTTTTTTTTTATGGAGTCTTTTTGCTTTGCTATCTATGATACCATGTTATCTGCAAACAGTCAATCTTACTTCTTTCTTTTCAATTTAGATGTCTTTTAATTCTTTTTCTTACCTAATTACTCTGGTTAGGACTTCCATTACAGTGTTGAATAAAATTGGTAGGAGTGGACAACTTCGTCTTATTTCTGATCTGATAGAAAACACTTCCAGCTTTTCATCATTTAATGCAATCTTAGTTTCAGATTTATTTTATATGGCCTTTATTATGTTGAGGTACATTCTTTCTATATCCAGTTTGTTGAGAATTTTAATCATAAATGCTGAATTTTGTCAAAATTATTTGCATCTATTGAAATGATCCTGTAATTTATCCTTTATTTTATTGATGGAGTACAGCACATTTATCAGTTGGCATAATTGAAATATCCTCACATTGTAGGGATAAATTCCAATTAAATATGTTTCATGATTATTTTAATATACTTTCATTTGGTACTATTTTCTTGAGAATTTCTGCTTTTGTGTTCATCAAGGATATTGGTTGGTTATCTTTCTTTCCTTGTGGTGTCCTTGTCTGCATTTGGTATCTGGTAACACTGGTTTTGTAAAGTGAGTTTGGAAGTGTTTCCTACTCTTTTATAGTTTGGAAGAGTTTGAAAAGAACTGGAATTTCTTTCTCTTGAAATGTTTGTAGAATTCACCAGGGAAGCCATCTGGTCCTCAACTTTTGTTTGCTGAGAGGTCTTTGGTTACTGTTTCAATCTCCTAATGTAGAGAAATCACTTGGGGATTTTTTGTTTGTTTTTTCTCTCTCAGAGTAAATTGCTTCATGTGTACCTATAGGGGCTTCCAACGTGGCTGAAGTGGTAAAGAATCCACCTGAGCAATGCAGGAGACAGAGGAGACATAAGTTCGATTCCTGGGTCAGGAAGAGTGAGCACATATACCTATACATTTGGTGTGTCCATAGAATGAGGGAAGTTCAGAAGCCTTCTATGTCAGCATTCTGTCCCTTCTTGCTCCATTTGCTACATGGCCTCAATTCTTTGGACCATATAGAAAATGTTAAGTTTGAGTCAGCTGTAAAGAAGGGCTTCTTTGGTGGCTCAGTTGGTAAAGAACCTGCCTGCAATGCAGGAGACTATCTGCAATGCAGGAGATGCGGGTTCAATCCCAGGGTTGCGAAGATCCCCTGGAGAAGAAAATGGCAACCCACTCCAGTATTCTTGCCTGAGAAATCCCATGGACAGAGGAGGTTTGCGGTCTACCTTCAATGAAGTCACAAGAGTCTTACCGATTAGACCATCACCACAACCAGCTATAAAGACAGTGTATACATTTTACTGACTGTCAGTTGCATAGCAGGGAATTAAGGCAAACACATGTTCACTGAAGGAAAGTATAAACTTCAGTTCCTATTATTCTGTGTTGAAATTGAAGTGTGAAAAACAGCACTTCCTTGAACAGCTGAGCAATATTTTCATTTCACAGATGAGGAAATTAAAAGATAAAGATCAACTATGTTAGTTTCTATCTTAGTATATACGGTAAAATCAGAATTAAGATTTATTCACACCAGATAAGCATGTCTAGACAACAAATTATATGACCTGATGGTTACTTGACATACACTCAGAAAGAACTGGTTTCTTGCTCTAGTTTGACAGATGGTATTTAGGCAAATGACTACCCACTCTTTACACAAGGATTAAGATTGCTTTTATTTCTAATCTTCTTGAATTTTTAAATGTTATGCTTTCAAATATGAGTAGCTTTACTTATTGCCCACTAGTTTCAGGAAAGTGTGAAAAGCAGAATAATCTTTGTTTAACTGAAATTAAGCCAACTTGGTATATAGTCAGCCTGAGACTTTTCTACCTGAACTTTAAGATTTTGAACTGCTCCATGTAAGTCTAGTGATCTCTTTAGATAAATGTTTAGGTAAAGAAGCCTCTACAGGGGAGCTAATCCCTTTTCCCCATGTCCAGTTTCCATTTACTTCCACCTCGCATTCATTGTGGGTACTGTGTGTCTAAATAGACAGTGTTCAAGAACCTGCGAGCAGATCTCCTAGACTCTTCAGCAGACATCGACTGGTCAGAGTAAACTTTCACTTTCTTTGCCCATGTGGCATGTGGGATCTTAGTTCCCTAACCAGGGATCAAACCTGTGCCCCCTGCAGTGAAAGCATGGAGCCTTAACTGGACCTGGAAAAACTTTAAATGAATCTTAAATCACTGTTGAACTGGACAAGTTTTCTCATCTATTTTTCTACCACAGTGACAGATTTGTTTAAACTTTTTATACAAATTTTTGGATTTTGGTACTAATAGTGATTGAGCAGTTACCACAGGCCTTTCAACTTTCTATGTGTTTTACATTTTAACCCATTTGATTTTTATAATAACTCTATAATTGCTTTTGTTAACTTCCTATTATGTGTATAAAAAATGAAGAGAACACTTGGGGTTTAGAAAGACAAGGAAACTTGCCCCCAACTGTATAGCTAGTAAACTGTTATAGAGCCAGAATTCCAGACTAAATAGTTCGATTCCACCACTAGTTCAATTCAAGCTAAATCACTGTATGCATTGTCTCTCCAGGATGAAGTTACAACAATTCCAGTCTTCAGTTTCCTTATGCTGAGGTTATTTCCCACTTTGTGAAGTGATCTTGTGTTTACAAAACATTCTCATTGCTTTTCTTCTCTGGAACTAACATAAACCACTTGAGGTTATCTGGACAAGTTTTCAGATCTACATTTCAGAGAAATAACTGGCTCTTGCGGGGATGGCTTGGCTAATGCTTAGAGAGCTAAAACCACACTCTGGATCAACTGTCTCATTTACTATTTCCAACAGGAATTCCTTTCCCTACTATACTGCATATTTTTATTACACAAGCAAAATGAGAATAGTAATGCCACCTAAGGGCCATTCTAAACTATTCCTCTTGACTTTTCAGGGCCTATGGTTTGCATAAGGAGATGACTGAATGACAGCTCTGTGATGTAGAGAAATGCAACTCAGGACTGGAAAGACCTGTCAAGAATCAAAGAAAACAGATACTATCAATGGCAAATGGGCCCCAAACTCAGGTTAATCTCACTATTTATGTCCTAAATGAAAAGTCATGCCCAGAAATTGACACTAGAGAAAATCAGGATTTACAACAACAAAAACAAGAGGCAGAATGGTGCTCATTCAATATATTAAATGAACACTAACCAAGGCTAGGTCACTCAAAGTCATACAATTGCCAATGTTCGTCAGAAATAGAATCAGTGGGCTGAAACCACTCTGGGCAATGTCTCCTTTATAGCCAAACAAGAATCATAATTCTGTTAGTGTAAACTGTCTTGGATACCTGAATGAGGGAAAGTCAGTTTCTGAGAAGAGTCTGAATCTAATTATGGGAAGACATGCCAAGGCTAGCAATCAGGGAGACTTGGATTCTGATTTCTGCCTCAGGACTGATTTGTAATAAATCCTCTTATGCAAATCATTTAATCTCTCAGGATTATTTGATCACCTCAAAAACAGGTATATGCCCTGCTTGCATTTGAAGGCTTAATGTGAGAGTCTTGTGAGAAAGTAGGTGTGAAAGAAATTAAAAATTTAAAGTATGCATGAATGAGTTTAAATGATCTGAGCAACAATAGGAATCACCTTGGGATGGCCAATGATATAGTATATATCCGGGAAGAAATATTTACTGACAGTATACAATATACCAGACATTGCGTCGGATACTTCTCACCATTCTCTGTGATATAGGGAATATCATATATCAAAGATATAGGAGTATGACTGGAAGATTCCAGTATCATGATAGACATGGATGAGAAGCATTCAAGGAGGCAATAATCTGATGTTTGGGGCTTAAAGAGGTGCCTTGAGATCTTCAAAGACACAATTTCTATGAGAGTTATATTGATATAGAATTCATATTTCAAGGCAGCTAGGGTTATCTCTTAATTCCCTAAATAAACAAATTTGCTTCTGCTCTTTCACAATGAGAAGCTGTTTCTCACCCTATATAGCTCACTTTCTTTATTATAATAGAGGCCTTGTAAAAAGGTCATATAGATGGATCAGGATGAATTTGTGATCATTCTCAGAAAAGCCATCTCAAAGAACTTGTGTGGTTGAAAGAGGATGAGTTACACCAAGCACATTTTCCTTTTCTCCTCCTTCTCCTCTTCTTCATCCTCTTTTTCCTTGTCTCCTTCTTCTCCATCATCATTATCATCATCTGAAAGCTGGGAAACCCCCTCTGTCCTTGAACAAATCAGGTAGCCTTTCTTTCTGCAGTGTCCCCATATATGAAAAAAGAGAGTTGGATTGGTATTGCCAATGTTTCTCAGCTATAAATTTTAAGAATTGTCAAAAAAAATCATAATGAGCTCTTTCTGTATAAAACAGAAGGAAAAGGAGATAACATAGATCACAATCTCTGCCCTCAAGCGGCTTAGAGATTAGAAGATATTTATTTACATTTTATAATATTAATATTTCACATTCAAGGTCAGAAGGGGCAGCCGTGAGGAGATACTCCTCCTCCTAGGTAAGGAGCAGCGGCTGCGCTTTGCTGGAGCAGCCGTGAAGAGATACACCACGTCCAAGGTAAGAGAAACCCAAGTAAGACGGTAGGTGTTGCAAGAGGGCATCAAAGTGCAGGCATACTGAAACCATAATCACAGAAAACTAGCCAATCTGATCACAGGACCACAGCCTTGTCTAACTCAATGAAACTAAGCCATGCCATGTGGGGCCACCCAAGATGGTTGGGTCATGGTGAAGAGGTCTGACAGAATGTGGTCCCCTGGAGAAGGGAATGGCAACCCACTTCAGGATTCTTTCCTTGAGAACCCCATGAACAGTATGAAAAGGCAAAATGATAGGGTACTGAAAGAGGAACTCCCCAGGTCGGTAGGTTCCCATTATGCTACTGGAGATCAGTGGAGAAATAACTCCAGAAAGAATGAAGGGATGGAACAAAAGCAAAAACAATACCCAGTTGTGGATGTGACTGGTCATAGAAGCAAGGTCCGATGCTGTAAAGAGCAATATTACATAGGAACCTGGAATGTTAGGTCCATGAATCAAGGCAAATTGGAAGAGGTCAAACAGCAAGAGTGAACGCCGACATTCTAGGAATCAGTGACCTAAGATGGACTGGAATGGATGATTTTAACTGAGATGACCATTATATCTACTACTGTGGGCAGGAATCCCTTAGAAGAAATGGAGTAGCCATCATGGTCAACAAAAAAGTCCAAAATGCAGTATTTGGATGCAATCTCAAAAACGACAGAATGATCTCTGTTCGTTTCCAAAGCAAACCATTCAATATCACGGTAATCCAAGCCTATGCCCCAACCAGTAACGCTGAAGGAGCTGAAGTTGAACGATTCTATGAAGACCTACAAGACCTTTTAGAACTAGCACCCAAAAAAGATGTCCTTTTCATTATAGGGGACTGGAATGCAAAAGTAAGGAAGTCAAGAAACATCTGGAGTAACAGGGAAATTTGGCCTTGGAGTACGGAATGAAGCAGGGCAAAGGCTAGTAGAGTTTTGCCAAGAGAACGCACTGGGCATAGCAAACACCCTCTTCCAACAACACAAGAGAAGACTCTACACATGGATATCACCAGATGGTCGGCACTAAACTCAGACTGACTATATTCTTTGCAGCCGAAGATGGAGAAGCTCTATACAGTCAGAAAAAACAAGACTGGGAGCTGACTGTGGTTCAGATCATGAACTCCTTATTGCCAAATTCAGACTGAAATTGAAGAAAGTAGGGAAAACCACTAGACCATTCATGTATAACCTAAATCAAATCCCTTATGACTATACAGTGGAAGTGAGAAATAGATTTAAGGGACTAGATCTGATAGACAGAGTGCCTGATGAACTACGGACAGAGGTTTGTGACATTGTACAGGAGACAGGGATCAAGACCATCCCCATGGAAAAGAAAGGCAAAAAGACAAAATGGTTGTCTGAGGAGGCCTTACAAATAGCTGTGAAAAGAAGAGAAAAGCAAAGGAGAAAAGGAAAGATATTCCCATTGGAATGCAGAGTTCCAAAGAATAGCAAGGAGAGATAAGAAAGCCTTCCTCAGCGATCAATGCAAAGACATAGAGGAAAACAACAGAATGGGAAAGACTAGAGATCTCTTCAAGAAAATTAGAGATACCAAGGGAACATTTCATGCAAAGATGGGTTCAATAAAGGACAGAAATGGTATGGGCCTAACAGAAGCAGAAGATATTAAGAAGAGGTGGCAAGAATACACACAAGAACTGTACAGAAAAGATCTTCACAACCCAGATAATCTCGATGGTGTGATCACTCACCTAGAGCCAGACATTCTGGAATGTGAAGTCAAGTGGGCCTTAGAAAGCATCACTACGAACAAAGCTAGTGGAGGTGATAGAATTCCAGTTGAGCTATTTCAAATCCTGAAAGATGATGCTGTGAAAGTGCTGCACTCAATATGCTAGCAAATTTGGAAAACTCAGCAGTGGCCACAGGACTGGAAAAGGTCAGTTTTCATTCCAATCCTAAAGAAAGGCAATGCCAAAGAATGTTCAAACTACTGCACAATTGTACTGATCTCCTACGCTAGTAAAGTAATGCTCAGAATTCTCCAAGCCAGGCTTCAGGAATACATGAACTGTGAACTTCCAGATGTTCAAGCTGGTTTTAGAGAAGGCAGAGGAAACCGAGATCAAATTGCCAACATCCGCTGAATTATCGAAAAAGCAAGAGAGTTCCAGAAAAACATCTATTTCTGCTTTATTGACTACGCCAAAGCTTTTGACTGTGTGGATCACAAAAAACTGGGGAAAATTCTGAAAGAGATGGGAATACCAGACCACCTGACCCACCTCTTGAGAAACCTATATGCAGGTCAGGAGGCAACAGTTAGAACTGGACATGGAACAACAGACTGGTCTCCAAATTGGAAAAGGAGTATGTCAAGGCTGTATATTGTCACCTTGCTTATTTAACTTATATGCAGAGTACATCATGAGAATCGCTGGGCTGGAAGAAGCACAAGCTGGAATCAAGATTGCTGGGAGAAATATCAATAATCTCAGATATGCAGATGACACCACCCTTATGGCAGAAAGTGAAGAAAAACTAAAGAGACTCCTGATAAAAGTGAAAGAGGAGAGTGAAAAAGTTGGTTTAAAGCTCAACATTCAGAAAACTAAGATCATGGCATCTGGTCCCATCACTTCATGGGAAATAGGTGGGGAAACAGTGGAAGCAGTGTCAGACTTTATTTTTGGGGGCTCCAAAATCACTGCAGATGGTGATTGCAGCCATGAGATTAAAAGATGCTTACTCCTTGGGAGGAAAGTTATGACCAACCTAGATAGCATATTAAAAAGCAGAGACATTACTTTGCCAACAAAGGTTCATCTAGTCAAGGCTATGGTTTTTCCAGTGGTCATGTATGGATGTGAGAGTTGGACTGTGAAGAAAGCTGAGCACCAAAAAATTCATGTTTTTGAACTGTGGTGTTGGAGAATACTCTTGAGAGTCTCTTGGACTGCAAGGAGATCCAACTAGTCCATCCTAAAGGAGATCAGCCCTGGGTGTTCATTGGAAGGACTGATGCT